>NC_058135.1:142636486-142670058 GCF_016433145.1 Gracilinanus agilis | reverse complement strand
CCTGGCGATTTTTTCTTAGGGAGTTCTTTGATGGCTTGTTCAATTTCTTTTTCTGATATGGGATTATTTAGGTATTCTATTTCTTCTGCTGTTAATCTAGGCAGTTTATATTTTTGTAAATATTCATCCATATCTCCTAAATTGTTATATTTATTGCCCTATAATTGAGCAAAATAGTTTTTAATGATTGCCTTAATTTCCTCTTCATTAGAGGTGAGGTTTCCCTTTTCATCTTTGATACTGTCAATTTGGTTTTCTTCTTTCCTTTTTTTTATTAGATTGACTAGTACTTTCGCTATTTTATCTATTTTTTCAAAGTACCAGCTTCTAGTCTTATTTATTAATTCAATAGTTCTTTTACTTTCAATTTTATTAATTTCTCCCTTGATTTTTAGTATTCCTAATTTAGTTTCCATCTGGGGATTTTTAATTTGCTCGCTTTCTAATTTTTTGAGTTCCATGTCCAATTCATTAATCTCTGCCCTCCCTAATTTGTTAATATATGCACTCAAGGATATAAATTTCCCCCTTAGTACTGCCTTGGCCTCATCCCACAGAGTTTGGTAGGATGTCTCATCATTGTCATTTTCTTCAATGAAATTATTGATTGTTTCTATGATTCCTTCTTTGACCAATTGGTTTTGGAGAATCATATTATTTAATTTCCAATTAGTTTTTGATTTTCCTGTCCAGGTGCCCTTACTAATTATTATTTTATTGCATTATAATCTGAGAAGGTTACATTTATTATTTCTGCTCTTTTGCATTTGTTTGCAATGATTCTATGCCCTATAACATGGTCAATCTTTGTCAATGTGCCATGTGCAGCTGAAAATAAGGTGTATTCCTTTTTGTCCCTATTTATTTTCCTCCACATATCAATTAGATCTAATTTTTCTAGGACTTCATTCACCTCTCTTACCTCTTTCTTATTTATTTTTCGGTTTGATTTATCTAGATCTGACAGAGGAATATTTAGATCTCCCACTAGTATGGTTTTACTATCTATTTCCTTCTTGAGCTCTGCCAGTTTCTCCTTTATGAATTTGGGTGCTATGCCACTTGGTGCATGCATATTGTGCAGCGTTATTTCCTCATTGTTTATACTGCCTTTAATCAGGATGTAATGACCTTCCCTGTCTTTTTTTATCATATCTATTTTTACTTTGGCTCTGTCAGAAATCATAATAGCCACTCCTGCCTTCTTTTTCTCATTTGACGCCCAAAAGATTTTGCTCAAACCCTGAACTTTAAACTTGTGTATGTCCACTCACCTCATATGTGTTTCTTGTAGACAACATATGGTGGGATTTTGGTTTCTAATCCACTCTGCTATTTGCTTCCGTTTTATGAGCGAGTTCATCCCATTCACATTCAGAGTTATAATCATCAGTTGTGCATTTGCTGACATTTTCGAATCCTCCCCTCTTCCTACCCCCTTTTTCCTTATACTTTTTCCTTTTAAATCAGTGGTTTGTTATTGAGCCGCTATCCCTTATCCCCTCCCTTGATTAACTTCCCTTTCTACCTCCTCCCTTATTTTCCCCCCTCTTTTTGTTTTTAAAGGCCTTATGAATTCCCTCCCTCTTCTCCCCTCCCTTTTTTTGACCTCCCCACTCCTCTGCTCCCCTTGGTTTATCCCTTCTAACTTTCTCAGAAGGCTTAGATAAGAGTTTTATGTCCCAATGGATAGTATAGCTACTCTTCCCTCTCTGGGTTGATTACACTAAGGGTAAGATTTGATTATTACCTCTTAATGCTCTCTTCCTCTCCTTTTTATAATAGTATTTGTCCCCTCTCCTTCCCATGCCCTCTTTGTGTGTAATAGAATATCCTATTTTCTTATTCACTCAAGTTTCTCTTGGTGTCCCCTGCTATTCACCCCCTCTTTCCCATTCCCCATGTCATTTTGATTATTTAGTGTTCCACCCTCACCCTGTGAATTATTCTTCTGATTACTATAATAGTGAATATTATAATAGTGAATAGAGTTCACTACAGAGAATTATACATAACGTTTCTCTACATAGGAATACAGATAATTAGATCTCACTGAGGCCCTTAAAAAGGCAAATTTAAAAATTATAAGTTTTCTTTCTTTCCCCTCTGTATCTTATTTACCTTTTCATGTTTCTCTCGATTTTTGTGGTTGGATATCAAACTTTCCATTTAGCCCTGGTCTTTTCTGTGCAAATACCTGGAATTCTTCAATTTTGTTGAATGCCCATACTTTCCCCTGGAAATATATAGTCAATTTTGATGGGTAGTTGATCTGTGGTTGCAGGCCCAGCTCTCTTGCCTTTCTGAATATCGTATTCCAAGCCTTGCGATCTTTTAGTGTGGAGGCTGCCAGATCCTGTGTGATCCTAATTGGTGCTCCTTGATATTTGAATTGTTTCTTTCTGGCTTCTTGTAAGATTTTTTCTTTTTGCTTGGAAACTCTTGAATTTTGCAATTATATTTCTGGGTGTTTTCTTTTCTGGATCGAATGTCGCAGGTGTTCTATGAATCCTTTCAATGTCTATATTGCCCTCTTGTTGTAGGACTTCAGGGCAATTTTGCTGAATTATTTCTGTTAGTATGGAGTCCAGGTTTCTATTAATTTCTGGTTTTTCTGGAAGACCAATTATTCTCAAATTGTCTCTTCTAGACCGGTTTTCTTGGTCTATCACTCTCTCATTGAGATATTTCATGTTTCCTTCTATTTTTTCAGTCTTTTGACTTTGTTTTATTTGTTCTTGTTGTCTTGAGAGATCATTAGTTTCTAGCTGCTCAATTCTAGCCTTTAGGTACTGGTTTTCAGCTATAATCTTTCTGTTTTCGGCTATGATCTTTTGGTTTTCGGCCATAATCTTCTGGTTTTCGGCTATAAGCTTCTGGTATTCCTTTTCAATCTGGTCATTTCTGGTGTTCAATTTGCTTATCAGTTCATTTGGTTTCTGAGCCTCACTTTCCAGTTGCAAGATTCTACCTTTTAAACTGTTATTTTCTTGCCAGATCTCTTCCATTTTCCTCAAAATCTCAGTTTTGAACTCTTCCATAGCTTGTGAGGAGTTTTCCTTATTTGAGGAGGGTCCAGATGCTTGTTTGTTCTCCTCCTCTGTTTGCTAGGTTGTCTGGATTTTCTCTGTGTAAAAGTTGTCAAGTGTGAAAGACTTCTTTTTCTTGTTGTTAATCTTTCTCTTCTGAACTTCTTGAGACTGGGTAGCCATCATTAGCCCAGCAGCTTCTCAGGTTTATCCTTGAGCTCAGGGTCTGTCCGCGGTCAAGCCCCCTGGTGGATCCCCTTGCTTGATCCTCTGCAGGAGGTTTTTTTACAAGTCTCAGTGTGCTGCTTCCATAGTCGTACACCCGTCTGCCTCCACCCACGCCTCCTCGGAGCCTGAGCTCTGAGCCTGCCTGAGCTCTGCTCCCACGCTCTGCGCCCTAAGCCCGCACTCAGATTTCGGGTGCGTTCTTTGGCTTTTTGGGGTCCCAAATCTTGCTGCTCTCAGGAACAGGCCCCGGAGCTGCCAATGACTCGATGGGTGCCCCAGACTTGCTCTATTTCTTTTTAGCTGGCCTCAGTGCTACAGGTGTTGTGTGTGGAGGGGGTGAGGGTGGGGTGGTTGCTCAGCCCGCGATTTAGTGAGAGGTGTTTCACCCCTTTATCGCATGGAAATGCCTCGATTTCACGTACCTTTCACGCTGTGCCCTGTTGTGGGGTTCCTCTGTTCGTCTGGACTTGTTTTTATGTCCCCTTGAGGAGTTTTATGTGTTTCGGTCAGGAGAGGTTAAGAGCTGCTTCCTACTCTGCCGCCATCTTAACCCAGAACCTCAATAACGGTCATTTTTAATGTACTCTGCAGATTCAAATTTATTGCTATTTTCTAAGAATACTTTTTGTAGCAGAGAATAATAGAGTATGAAAGGTTTATGGACTTTTAAAAATTTTGTTCAAAACTCTCATATTGGAATGAGAACACTACTTTTAATAAGACTTTTTAGCATGGAATATTTCCATATTCTTCTCAGAAAAGGGGAATGTGAAGAACCTGACTAATCCAAGGCACCAGGGATGCAGGGCAAACTCATAGAAAATAATAAGTCCTTCCCTTGCTTGGTTTCTATAATGTTCTGACCTAAAGCTTGGTAATACGTATCCAGGGCTAAGACATGGTTATCTCCTCATCTCTTCAATGATTGAGATTTGCTTTTATTTTTATCCAGAATGGTATTCCAGATGTATACTCCTTCCTCACACCTCTGGGTTTCACATAATAGGTCTTTTGTTTTCCCATGAGTAATTTATGCTCCTTCCAGGTAGGAGGTTAAAATAAGCCTCTTGTTTTATCATCCTTGGCCAGTCTGCCTCTTCCATAAACCAAGGCAGCTATAGTAGTGTGATATACACTTGGACTGAATTCATCCACATTTTGTCTTTATCCATTGAAATTGGGCTGGAACACTTAGGAAATAATATAAAAGTCCAGTCTCAGAAAAATGGGTTCCTTCTTGATGCATCAATTATTCTTTGTGAATCAAATACTAATCCCAGCACTCCAGCAATTCTGAGGCACTTGTCTTAGAATAAGATAATATCATTGCATGAGAGCCATTCTTTCTGTGGTTTTGAGATATTGGAAGAATACTTTGAAAGCAGAAAGGCACTCGAAAAGGAATATAGAGATCCTCATCTCTTGTTGAATAGGACATAAATCAGCAATATTCAATCTGTCTGAAGCATGAATTGTTGATTAATAAAGAATACTGACCTGTTCTTTCTAAGACTAGAACAAAGACGTCTATGCTTACTGTCTTCCAGTTAGAGAATTGTTATGAGGAAATTACTTTGTGAAAAAAGTGACTATATGGAAATAGACACAAATTTTAAATCTGATTCTACACACAAAAAATAAAGTATGTTCAGTAGCATAACTGAAGTCAAATGATGCCTTTTATTCCTTGCTTTTTGGTAAAGCTGGGAGAAAAGAATCTGTCCATTGGACATAACGCTATTTTTGATTGTCAAATACAATTTTCCTGACATCTTATTGTTTTCTAATTTCTTGACATTTCATAGGCATCTGATACCCCCATGGTATGAATGTATTCTTTCATCATTCCCATTGCTTAGAATCTATCCCTTCTTTAAGGCTAGTTTCAGTTAAGACAATTCCCTGAACTTTGGCCCCCCTCCTTGTTAGGGCCCTCTCCCACCTGAAATTAACTTGTATTTATTTATTTCTTCAAAAGTTTATTCTTCCAATAGAAAGTAAGCTTCTTGAGGTTAAGTTTTATTTTTTGTCTTTGTATTCCCAGTATAAGAATAGAGCCTTTCCCATTCAAAATATTTAATAAATACTGGATACAGGTTGAATTGAAAATTTCTTAAATAGAAAACTTTTGGCACAACTAATACAAAAATATAGTTTTGGAATGAATAAATATCTTATAGTATATTCTAAAATCATGCCACCTAATGCATGTAATAGAAAGATGTGTACCACCTTTAAAAATTGGATACCTTCTATTCGTTAAAAGTTACACTCATCAAAACCAAAAAAAGTTTCTATGTAAACATAGTTTAATATTTCTTACAGAAAATATCATGTGCTTGTTTTTTTCTTGTCCTACCCTTTCAAAAGACAACTTGATGAGCCCTGAACAATGCTTTTACCTTTTAAGATTTCACTGCTATGTGAGTTATCCAGAGCAATAAAATCTTTATAAAACAGTCTGATGTTCAGTGTGATGTAATTGCTTGTACTGCTTGTTTTTTCAATCAAGGGAGGTTCAGACATATCTTATTGAGATAGATCATCTTTTCTTGTCTGTGCTATGGTTTAAAACTTCCATTCTCAATTACAATTCATTTTAATTTATTGTTCAGAATTAGGAGCATGGTTTAGCATAATGAAATGTTGTTGCAATAAATTCACTTATGTCAGGTGATATCTAATCCTAGGATGATATCACCTGATACTTAAGATAATTTTCAACCTCTGTATGTACTTACCTGCCAATTGTTTATATTGAACAAATCATAGTTCATTTTCATGATTTAATGTATATGTCTTCTTTTGGGTTTTCTGGTAAGAAAATGCTAACAAAATCAGGTTTCTGACCATAACATTATGTTTTTCAAAAAGTTTCTGGACCTCTCTGTTTCCTTGAGAATAAAATACAAATCCTAGTGTTTGGTTTTTAAAGTCCTTCACATTAATCTGTATTTCAAAGCCTTTAATAATCTGACAACTTCCTAAATTTCCAGTCTACTTACAACTTCCTCATCTTTATATGCTATAGTAAAATTACATTGGCCTCCTCATTCTTCTTTGCACAGGATACTACATCTCCCAACTACCAGAATTTTTCCTGAATGTCTACCCAAATGCTTCATTTGATCTCCTTCCTCATTCCTGCCTTCTGGCTCCCCGGGCTTCCTTAAAGCTTTCAGAAGTCCTTCC
This sequence comes from Gracilinanus agilis, assembly GCF_016433145.1. Taxonomy (NCBI): domain Eukaryota; kingdom Metazoa; phylum Chordata; class Mammalia; order Didelphimorphia; family Didelphidae; genus Gracilinanus; species Gracilinanus agilis. The sequence continues at coordinate 142,663,609 of NC_058135.1, read as the reverse complement.
AAGTTCTTATTTATCTTAGTGTATTTCCTCTGTGACTACCTCCAATTGATGCATATATGCCTTATTTACATGTTTCTTTCCTTATCAGACTGAGGTCTTTGAAAGCAAGGAATAGATTTTGTTTAATATGTAGGTATTTTGATTTGGGGCTTTCTTTGAGTCCCAAATGCTTAGCAAAGGTGCCTGGCACACAATAATTAGATAATAAATGCTCAGTGACTACTTGACATCTTTCAAGAGAGATTTTAAGTTAATTCTGATTATGCACTCTCTGTTCCAGCCAAATTGGTGTCCCCTAGATTGTATTGTTCATCTTGCCTCTGAGACTTTGTACAGGCTCTATTCCATGTCAGTATCACCATGAACAAGAGTAAATATTTTTCCTAGTTGTATACATATATTAACTTTTTAATTTGCTTTTATTTTAGTAACTCAAAAGACTCTATGGTTGATTCTCAATTTTTTTTTTGCTGAACAATTTCAATTACATTTAAAATTTTCTTTTTTATTTTGAGAGATTAACTTCATTTAACATATGAGAGGATTTATTATAATAAATGTTTTCTATTCCTTAGTCCTGAATTGAGATTCAGAACAATTCCTTAGTTCTTTCTCTGTTCCTAGAAAATTCAGAGAACACTATCATGGAAAATCTCCCATTATAGGTCAGGAGGAGACCTCTCATTCTTTGCCAGTAATTAATATTTCTCTCTGAGGCATTTTAAAGCATAAAAATCTTTATCCTTCCTAAATGTCTCATCTAGATTTGGGATAATCAAGTCTCCAATAATGGAAAGAACCATTAAAACCATGATTGAGACAACACATTTTTGTAGCCAAAGATTGGTAGAGAAAGCTGATCTTCATAAGCTCTTTGGCATTCAACTTCTTAACATGCCAGAGAAGGATATGTTGCCCATGTTTTTCTAGCTGGTGAACTTCGATGCAGTTGAAAGTAGGTGTGTGGATGCTTCCCTTGTTTGCATAAGACTAACCTACTCTGTATTGAAGAAATGAAGTAAGTATTAAGATCTCTATATCCACCTCCTCTTTCCAAATATCCACCACTGGAGATTGCCAAGTGATATCCAAGAGCCAAAATGTCAGACCTATCTGAGAGAAGACAGACACAGCTTCCTCTAAAAGCAATTGCCAGCAGTTACAGAGGGTCTCTTACTTAAGAAAGAGGCAAGGAAAAGATCTATTCTTTGTTAGCTGACCACATGCTTATGGGCAATGTTATTCTTGGGAAAATGGTCTCATTATTAGTTAAATTTCAGGGTACCACATGTAAAGGAAGTAAATTCATTATTGACTTGATATGTTGGCTAAATTTGATTTAATTTTGTTTTGCCCTACTTTGCACTATTAAGAAGCATAGCCTTAGTCTTCTAGTAACCATTTCATATTTTATTTTAAATCTCGATTATGGAATAATTCAGCCCATGTAAAAGAAAGAATAATACAGCATATTAAACCATTAAAGGAGAATAATAGGATAATGCCAAGTTCTTTATGGTTCTCGCATATGACAACCTTTACCTCTCTCAGAGGAGGCGTATTTATCCTAGTAGCTAAAGAGATATAATAAATGCATATTTATTCATTCAGAATGTTTGTCAGGGGCTATGTATCAGAAAACATTAATTTTTACATAATTCTCCTCTTCTCCATAATTCATATATCTAGAAAAAGGTAAATCTCCAAATGGCCTTCCTTCAGAGTTCTCCTATGTTGTAAACACTGTTCTGCAAGAAGCTAAAAAGAAAAAGCTAAAATAAATAAAGAAATAAAGAAATAAAGAAATGAATGAATGAATGAATGAATGAATGAATGAATAGTAAAGAGTAAAATGTAAAAAAAAATAAATCCAAAAAAGTTACAAAATTTTGGAGGAAGACAACACACAGGCAGAGAATTTTGTTTTTAAAAATTTCATATTAAATGGGACATTTGATTTAAACCTAGAAGGAAAACAAAAAAAAATATAAAAGACAGGGTGAAGGAGGAAATATAACAGGCTTGAACAATGCTTTTCTGCTTTTGTCTGGGATGTTCTTTAATTTGCTAATATATGGTCACTTTTTGTAAAAGTGCCATAAAATTTTACCAGTATGGATATTTCTTTCTATTTTCACTCATTGATCACCAGAAGTCTATCATATTTGACTTTGCTAAAATTTTATTCAGGTCCATAACTTTTTTCATATTTATTTCTGGCTATATTTATCTTGTTCTGAGAGGGATACATTGAGGTCTCCCACTATTGTAGTTGTTCTCTATATTATCCTATGCTTTATTCAGTTACTGGCTCAGAGGAGATACACATTTTTTTTATATGCTCCTTGCTCAATACAAAGCCTCAGGCCAAAGACATTTTTTGCCCTGGAGTACTGCCCCTATTCACAGATATGATTCTCTGCAACTGTTCCCAACCCTGATCCTTTACCCTTAGGTGCATATCATCTATATAGTTAGTAATGGATCTTTAACCCAGGTCTGGGGTATGACCAAAGGAGTTAATGCCAATCCTTGCATTTTGAAAAAAGGCTAATCCTGTGCTGGAATTGAGTACTTATTCTTGCCTTAAAACATTGGATTTTTTCCTCATTCTGTCCCTTAATATGACTCGAGGCTGTAAGGCTCTGTGTGGAATACACTGGAGTAGACACTGTCTAAAGTTACAGTGGCCACTCTTTTTGCTTTATACTAATTAGGGCTAAAAAAGCGACTTGTGATAAGTTTTATTTTTTGTTTTGTTTTGTTTTTCCCCAATAAGAACTTACCCTGATGAATTTTCTAGATTTTCTTTGTCCTACTCAAATCTCTGGACTGCTTCAATCTTAACTTAATTTACTTACAACAAATTTATGTGAACAGCTGTGTTTTTGTTTTGTTTGCCATAGATGATATATGGTAAGTATGAGACTCTCCAAATAAGGTGCTTTTAAATCACTTTTGCTCTCCTTGTTTACCATTGATTTGCAATGTTAAAAACTCAGAATGAAATTATTATTATCAATGTCCTCCATAATTTCCATTTCCTTTTATCAATAATTTATTTAAGGGGCCAGGATAGAGTTGTTTAAATTTCACAAAGTACATTTACCCTTATTTTTATTATTTCTACTAGATCTGTGCTCATTTTCATCCTTGTACTTAGCTGATAACCAAACCATATAGAGCAGGTTAAAAAAATAGTTTTTACATTAATAATGATTCATTTCTTACCTGCAAAAATATGCAAGATTTTATTTTTATATAATTTAGAGCTTACTATGTTCTAAGGCTTTTTATTTTTATTCCTTTCAAAGAATGTATGATAGGGACAAAAGAATTATCTATTGTAAAAATCCCTGGATTCTCCCATTACTTATTCAAGATCCACAATTGCCAATTTATTTATTTTATTTATTTTTTATTTTTTTCCACTGCTTAAGGAATTTTTATTAAAGCAAGAATTTTATAATCCAAATTACGTTTCCTTGCTCAGCTATCAAGTCTGTTGTCTAAAACAGTGGTGATATTCTGAGCTTTTCCACAGTAAAGAATTACAAAATTAAAGAAAGGAATGCTTTAAATTTTTGTACTGTGCTGAAAATTCTTTTCCCCCGGGTCTATAAAACATTAATTTGTTTTTATATTTTATTAATTTTTTGGGTTTTTTGTTTTTTCTTGTTTTTTGTTTTTAAATCAATGAGTAATCTAGGACTAGCATTAAGTCTGCTAGACCTGGCATTTGCTCGGTACATCAGGTTCAAAGTTTCCTTTTCTTTTTTTATTTATTTTATACTTTGCAATGTTTTTTCACAATATTTAAATTTTTTGATGTTTAGATATTTTTCTTCAGTGAAGCAGAGGTTCCATTTCGTGGTCCCTGATCTTTTCTTTAAACAGTTGGTACGCCAGTGGCACTGTTAACTGCTTTCTGGGCAGCTTCTTTAGCTTGGTGAGCTTGCAGTACAGCTACGGCTTCATCAACCTTAGAACAGAGAGACTCAGAAGACTCAAGCATATGAAGAAGCTCAACAGCATCTTAATGCACAACCACAGGTTACCATGCAGCAGCCTGCTGTTCATGTGCAAGGTCAGGAACCTTTAACTGCTTCCATGTTGGCATCCACCCCTCCTCAAGAGCAAAAGCAAATGTTGGGTGAACAGCTGTTTCCACTCATTCAGGCCATGCACCCCACTCCGGCTGGTAAAATCACTGGGATGTTGTTAGAAATTGCCAATTTATTTTTGATATCTATCTATGAACAGTTGTTAAGGGTCTACTATACTACACGTACTGTACTAAGCACTAAGGATAGAAGGGTAAAAATAAATTAATATCTCCCAGATAGTTGCTCACATTTTATCAGTGGCAAAAAAAAATGTATGCAGGATAGATGGAATGGGAGGAGTTTGTGTTAGCTTATAGAACCAGAAAATAAATCCTAGAGAAAGTGGTACCACAGATGAATTTTTAAGAACACCACACATTCTGTGGCCCTAAAAAGTATTTATAGTATTGGGAATAACTTGTCTAATTACACAGAGACAAAAAATGAATTTTATGTGTTAGAGTAACATACATGTTGATTTAATCTTATTGCTCTATCAAGTTACTTTTAAATTTTATCCAGTGAAAGGAGTAAGGGCGGGAACATTTGAGATAAAGGAAGGGAAGAAGGAAGGAAGCCTTTATTAAGTGCTCACTATGTATCAGGCACTGTACTAGGTACAAGTGGTACAAATACATGTAAAAAAAAAAAGTATCTCTTCCCTGAAGGAGCTTACATTTTAATGGGGCAAGACAAAATGAAAAAGAAAGCTGAAAAAGTATGAGACAGGGAATGAAGGTACATTGTGTGATAAATTTATTTTTTTTATTTTTTTAGAAGAGGATTTTTATTTTTATTTTTTTAAATTTTTTATTTTTAGAAAAATTTTCCATGGTTACCTAATTCATGTTTTTACTGTACCCTTCACCCCCTCAATGCCCCCCCCAATAGCTAACTCCCATTTCCACCAGTTTTAACATGTGTGGTCAGTCAAGACATATTTACATATTAAACTGCTGTGGTCTTTTCATGTCTACATCCCCAATCAAATCCTCATCAACCCAAGTGTTCAAGCAGTTGTTTTTCTTCTGTATTTCCTCTCCTGTAGTTCTTCCTCTGAATGTGGGTAGCATTCTTTTCTATAAATCCCTCAGAATTGTCTTGGGTCATTGCATTGCTGCTTGTACAGAAGTCCATTACATTCTATTTTACCACAGTGTATCAGTCTCTGTGTACAATGTTCTTCTGTCTCTGATCCTTTCACTCTGCATCAATTCCTGGCGGTCTTTCCAGTTCACATGGAATTCTTCCATGTGCACAATAGTATTCCATCACCAGCATAATTTGTTCAGCCATTCCCTAATTGAAGGGCATACCCTTGCTTTCCAGTTTTTTGCCACCAAAAAGAGCTCAGCTATAAATATTTTTGTACAAGTCTGTTTATCTATGATCTCTTTGGGGTACCATCCCAGCAATGGTATGGCTGGATGTGATAAATGTATACATTCAGAGGCATTCCATAACAGGGTCTGAAGGATAATGAAGGCAACTCAACCCTAAGTCCTCTCCAAAATAGGTGTTCCAAGAGGAATTCACCCAATGATTGAAACAAAGTAGATCTTGTGGATTGATATTATGTAGAGAATTCACCACAACAGTGGTGCAAAATAATTTCCTTTTTTTCATGATTAACTTTTTGCAAGCATTTCATCAGTATTTCAAGGAGATGAGTAATTTCTTACTGAGTTGGGAAATACCAAAAAAAAAAAAAAACAACAACACCTAATTTCTTTTTTTTTCCTCTCCAAATAACTTCTGGGTCAGGGGAGGAGAAGAGAATATAAATTTATATAGTGCTACAATGTGGTAGGCACCTTTTTAAATGAATCATTTCACTTAATCCTCAACACAACTCTACAACCCAGTTAGTAATACTAATATTATTTCATTACTTATTCAGATGATGAAAGTGAGACAAATAGAGATTAAGTAATTTTTCCAGGGTAACACAGCTTATGAGTGTCTGAAGTAAGATTTGAATTCATGTATTTCTGATTCCAAACCTATCAATCATTCATTGTCACCAGTTTCCTCCTCCTATTCTATTGTATCTTCCTTCTTTTTTCTAGTTTCTTTTATAATAAAAAACCCCTCACATTTATATGATGATTTAAGCCTTACAAAACATATTATTTTTACTATCTCATTTGATACTCACCACAATCTTGGGAAGTAGGTGATATCTTTTTTACTTTACAGATGATGGAAAAGAGCCTGAGAGACTTGCCCAGGATCAAACACGTTGGGGGCATCTGAAGCAGGATCCTAACTAATTTTCCAGACCTCATTTTTTACATTTCAAGAATTAAGCTAGCTAGCTAGCCAGAATGGGAAAAATCCAATTTTCCATTTCCATTTTGCATTCCATTTTCATTTTGAATGTGAAGTTTCTTAAAAATACGTTCTTCCTATACTATTTCCACTTGTTGGTCAATTTACAAAAACTCACATATAGCATATATGATGTGGCATTTTAAAGTTTACAGACACCAGAAAAAATTTTGATTTTGACAACCATCTGATTTTATTCATCACACATCTTACTATAATTAGAAAAATAGAAATAATTCTCCCCTCTGTACATCCAGGACTGAGAGCAATTTTGTATATTTTCTTTTGCATAAGTTATTTTGACTGAGGAATTGATCAGCAAGTGATCATCAAACTGTCAATGAGTACCTCGATATTTATTTTAACTAATACTTGGAAACAGGCTTGGTGGGTTGTCAGGATCATGCATTTAACCATTTTAGTATATTAGAATCACTGAGAACTACTGTTCTGCTATAATATTGTTCAACAATTCTGTACACCTGTTTATAACCAGAAATATCAACTTTTATTTCTAAATATTTTGATGACCCAGCAATTTAATAGTTACTTTATTATCCTATACATTTTAATTTGCATATAAAACATTATTCTAAAAAGGGGTCCAAAGACTTCAACAGACTGTCAAGTGTATTATATGACACAAAAATTCACAGGCCTCAGTCTGTCTTTATCCCCAATCATTCGTTTGATACCTCTTTTATAATTATTAATTAAGAAACAGGTTTCCCTGTCTCCATTTAATTATGTTTTTCAAAGTATGTATGTCTACCTGCAGCAGAGCAAATATATGAAGTTTCTTTAATTTCATTATGTCCTTATATCAAATTGCCAAGCAGCTAAATTTTTATGATTATTGTTGAATTCCAAAATTCTATTCCCGAATTCCTACAGTAGTTCTGCTCCTGCTATTTGCTTGGCAGTGGAAGAATGATAGGATTACCAGGGATCCAGCTGGTACCACTACTCCCATCTCCTCTTCATTTCTAATTCAAATGAAATAGCTGTCACCATCTAAGGAACTATCATGGTAGTTGTCTCTGCCTTTAACTGACTAAGAAGCAATCTGCTTATCTCACTGCTAATTCTGACTAGATTGGGATAATAATTTTCCTATGCTGATTTTATTTCTGAAAATTCCATCCAAACATTTATCAGAAGATTTTTGTTTCAAGACTGACACATTGAACAGTCAGTAGACATATGTACCTGCTGAGGTAAGCCTTGAATAGGTAATATTGGAATAGATTCCATATTTAATTCTTAATCATCTCTACATTTAACCCTGGGGATACAACTTCTGCTGCTGAATTATCTGGATTTTTCAATAACTAATACCCAGACATCAACTGTTCACCCTATTGGTGTAGTCTTCAAGGAGAATTTCAATCATTCTAGAATCTCAGAAATGTTCTTTCAGAGATCTTCACCTCTTGGAGAGAGGAGGGAGAGTGACAGCATTTCTCTTAGTAGTAGTAATAATAATGGCTAACATGTATATTGCTCTTACTATTACTAGGTACTATGATAAGTATATGACTAATATTATTTAATTTTATCCTAACAATCCTGAAATGTAGATACTGCTATTTTTGGATTTTAAAATTAATATCCAATAACTAAATATTATATTTAATAAAGTTTTATTAGTAATAACTAAAGTAAGAGAACTAACTAAAAGGTTACTAACCAGCCTGCTCCCAGGAACAAGAAAGAAAGGGGGAGGAGGTACAGCCAAATGTAAAACAATAACATGACCATGCAAATGTGGAGGCACAAGAGAGATTAAAAGGGAATTTGGGGAAAATTAAGGACTTATGGAGGGCAAAGTCCAAGGTTCAAAATCTCCATTTATACACATTATTCTCAAGTGCCTTATAAGAATTACTCACCTAGTAACTGTCTAACGAACAATTTGAACTGACTTCTTCTCTACTTCAGGTCCAGCATTCTGTTTAATGTACCATTTTACTTCCCATTTTATTAGTCTAAAGCAGTGGCTCCCAAACATTTTTGGCCTACTGCCCCCTTTCCAGAAAAATATTACTTAGCACACCTGGAAATTATTTTTTTTTAATTTTAATAGGAATTAATAGGAAAGATAAATGCACCTGTGGCCATCACAGCTACCCTGGAACTCTGCAGCACCCACCAGGGGGCAGTAGTGCCCACTTTGGGATTCACTGGTCTAAAGGAATAAGTAGCATCCAGCAACTTAAGATAATTTAGTAACTCACATTTGCCTAGTATTTGACAAAGTATATCAATTGATCCTTACAACAAAACTGGAAGGTTGATTTCATTTTTTTTTATCAAAGCTTTGTTTTTATTAAAATAGAGAACTCTAGATGTGGAACTACCTCCCAGTAAGTTTTTCTTGTTATATAACATATGATCTTAGAGAGTTTCCCAGAGCACTACAAGCTTAAGTGACTTTTTCAGGGATATATAATAAGACTTGAACCCAGGTCTTCCTAGGTTGGTACCCTTGTTACTGAATACATTATTATTTCCCATTATTTCCCAATCTATCTTTAATTTTTAAAGGAAAGCTCATGCCCCACCAGAGAAGCCCATATATTTCCAACTTAACTATTTCAGGGATTTTTGGCAATCCTACATTATTTCCCAATCTATCTTTAATTACAAGAATAAGAATACATTATTTCCCAATCTATCTTTAATTACAAGAATAAGAAGAATACAATGTTCATCATACAGCTTCCCCCTAAAAATATGGGGACTCCTGTTTCTAATTATGTGAAATTTTCTGAGTCTTATCCCCATTTTAGAACTCTATTATTTGGTTGTGTGGCAGCTGAACTCTTATCACTACCTTGTTAAACTTGATTCTACACTATTAAATTTTAATTAGATACTAGGGTCAAATACATTTTTTATCTGATCATGTGCTTTATAAAATAAGTCCCTATGTTGATGTAGCATTCTTCAATGGAATGGGCTCTTTTTACTCTAAAGACAAGTAACTTAAAATCTGAACTATAGAAATGAGGTATATACCATTATCTACACTAATCAGGAGAGGTGATTATTTGGAAAAAATTGAGAACCAATATAGTTTGCTACTCCAGAGTGGTGATAGTGGAAGTAACAAAATATAAATTTTCTTGTCAGCAATAAACCTTTGAGTTATGGACTGTTGATACATAGGGTCTAAGTATGTTGAAGGAATTCCTTGCCTCATTATCAGCCAAACACTCTTGAGGAATTGTATGCATGTTAATACTTTTTTCTTCTCTTCTCTCCCTCTTCCTAATACTGAGATCAATTCTCTATTTTGGAGTTCACAGATTTTGATATTACAGAGGAAAATTCTTTGGTCATTTTATAGAAAATTACATAGGAATCATCAAATAAGCAATTACCAAAGATTGCCAAAAATCCCTGAAATAGTTAAGTTGGAAATATATGGGCTTCTCTGGTGGGGAATGAGTTTTCCTTTAAAAATTCCTGTTTTGGCCCAATATTTCCTCTTGATTAAGAAGAGTTAATCTATTTATTCACTCCCTCACTCTGCTTTTTATCATCTTCCAACAACTTCCACCACCACTCCCAATGGGACTCAAAAGAGGTCTCTTCATTCCTTAGACTATATCAGTATAAAAGCATTCTAGACTTAGATGATCCTTATAGATACTTTAGGGAAAATCTCTCAATACAAATCCATAAATAAACAATGAAAATAAAAGTTACCTTATCAAACATTCAATATGTTATAAGCTTTCTTAGAATTAGGATTCGAAATAAGATTCTATGACTACAAATTTACTTCTTTTATAATATATTGCCTCATATGGATCTCAAATTTTATGACATCTCTACAATATATAATGAGGACTAGACAACACAACTCTTCTCCCTGTGTGGCATTGCACTCTTTAAAAATTATTTTCCTTTTCTTTCTTAGTCTAATTTTATAACAAGATCTATCCATCATCATGTTTAACTGGAGGGCCAAGTGGCATTCTCAGTTACTCAGATGGAGAGACAAAGGAAAAGAGAAAAATATCTGAATCACAAATATATTCATGTATTCAATCACATGTCTTGTTGGTGTGGCTCTAAAGTCAGCCCTCTCTTATTTCAATTTCAATTATAGAATGTAATTTGATGATTTATGAGTTACTTGATATTTAACAAAGGAAGAGATTTCCTTTCCCAAACACTAAGAATATGACTGCTGGATGCTGGTCTTCTCATCTATCTGATCAGTCAATCATAAAGCTATGATGATTTAAGTGGTCTCAGGCCTATGTCAAGTCTGAGTAGCATAGAACACATGTAGTTTGGATTTTTTATAGGCCTTATGTTAGGAAATTGTAAAAAATAAGCTGTGACCAATAGGTTTAGTAAGGAAAGGATGCTTCATGTAAAGTTGAAAAGACATTGTACCCCTTTAAACTACATTACCCAAACTCTCTTTCACCATACCCATAATTCCTTAAGCTTTTTCCTATTGGTTGTGGGTTTTACCTGCAGTTTTTTATATGGTTGTTGTGGGTGTGGTGACGGGTTTTTTTTGGAGAGGAGATGGCATGGTAAGAGTGAGTTGGGACTCTTTCCTTGCGCTTTAATAAAATCCTTATAAATATCATACTTTGGAGGCATTGAATATTAATTTTAAAACTTACAGTTGGAAACCACAAAGGGATATATAGTTCAAAGTCCTGAGCAGAGAGACGGGTGAATTTCTTCCCCTGAGTTTCAGTTTAATAATCTCAATAAAGTTTGAAATAGGCCATGTGGCCCAATTGAAGAGTAAACGCTAGCTGAGCTAGGGAAAAGCTTAGGTCAGTTTTTAGAAAACCCATGTGGAGAGATTGTGGGCGGGGGTGCCTAGGTCAGGCATTAGAAGAAACACGTGGAGGGCGAAAATGGAGTAAAAGCTCCTTTCAGGTTAAAAGTCATTAACAAGAGGGGGGGCATACTTCCCAAATCTTAAGCAGCAGAAGCTGAAGCAATTCTCTGGAATTGGCAAAAGCAGCATCTGGGGTCCTCTGAGGAGCTCTGAGGTCAGCGGGTGCCAGAACAGGACAAGCAGCACCAGCCAGGCAGGAGCAGGTAGCATTTTAGTAGGAATCAGTGGCAGAGGTGCTGGCAGTAGCAGGCAGGGCACCAGCATTTGGGGTTAAGGACAGAAGCCAGAAGGGGCTTCTCCACCCCAACCCACTTAGGGTGGATCGGGCTCAGATGGCTGGCAGCATCCCACAGCAGGCAAAACCAAGCTGTTGCTATTAGTAAAAACATGGTGAGCAAAGCTGCTTTCCTCTTTCCCTGAAAAGCAGCCATGTGGCTGGGGAGAACAGTGAGAAAAGAAAAAATGGAACCAAAAACTCCAAAACAGCAAGAGCAGGTCCATACCTCTGGAGAGCATTTTAAATACTCTTAGGCTATCTAAAATTTGAGGGTCATATTTCCAAACTTCTGGTTGCCAAAAATGTAAAGATTAAAAATGATAAAGGCTGAGACTTCCTGGTTAAGATGGAGGCAGAGTAAAAAGCAGAACTTAACCTCTCCTAACCGAAACATACAGGATTCCTCAAGGGGACATAAAAACAAACCCAGATGAATGGACGGACCCCACAACAGGGCGCAGTGGAGAAGGTACGTGGAATCGGGGTATTTCCATGCTATAAAGGGGTGAAACAGCTCTCACTAAATTGCAGGCTGAGCAAACCCCACACACACACCACAACACACCACCTACAACTCCAAAGCCAGCTCAAGAGAAATACAGCAAGTTTGGGGCACCCATTGAGTCATTGGCAGCTCCAGGGCCTGTTCCTATAGCAGCAAGACTTAGGACTCCAAAAGGCTAAAGAATGCACACGGACTTTGAGCATGGACACAGAGCCCAGGTTCGAGCGCAGGTGCACACAGGCTCCTGTGAGCAAAGGCTCTGAAACTCTGAATGGGGAACCAGTGCAGACGGGTATACAACTGTGGAAGCAATACCCTGAGACTTGTAAAGGAGCCTCTGGCAGAGGATCAAGCAAGGGGGTCCACCAAGGGGCTTGACCTTGAGAAAAACCAGACCTGAGTCAGCATGAGGATAAACCTGAAAACAGGCTGGGCTAACGATGGCAACCCAGAATCAGGAAGGTCAAAAGAGAAATATTAATAACAAGAAGAAGAAATCTTTAACACTCAACAACTTTTACACAGAGAAAATCCAGACAACCGAGCAAACAGAAGAGGAGAACAAACAAGCATCTGGACCCTCCCAAAATAATGAAAACTGGTAACAAGCTCTTGAAGAGTTCAAATGTGAGATGATGAAAAAGTTGGAAAAGATTTGGCTAGAGAACTGGGAAATAGCTCAAAAGGAAATCAGGCAAGAAAATAAGTTTAAAAGGCAGAATTTTGCAATTAGAAAGTGAGGTTAAGAAATCAAATGAACTGATAAGCAAATTAAACAACAGAAATGACCAGATTGAAAAGGAAAAACAAAAGATCATAGCTGAAAACCAAAAGATTATAGCCGAAAACCAGTCCCTAAAGGCTAGAATTGAGCAATTAGAAGCTAATGATCTCTCAAGACAACAAGAACAAATAAAACAAAGTCAAAGGACGGATAAAATAGAAGGAAACATATAATATCTCAATGAGAAAGTGACAGACCAAGAAAATCAGTCCAGAAGAGACAATTTGAGAATCATTGGTCTTCCAGAAAAACGAGAAATTAATAGAAACTTGGACTCTATACTAAAAGGAATTATTCAGCAAAATTGTCCTGAAGTTCTACAAGAGGGCAATATAGACATTGAAAGGATCCATAGATCACCCTCTACACTAGACCCAGGAAGGGCAACGTCAAGGAATACAATAGCCAAATTCAAGATCTTTCAAGTAAAAGAAAAAATCTTACAAGAAGCCAGAAAGAGACAATTCAAATATCAAGGAGTACCAATCAGGATCACACAGGATCTGGCAGCCTCCATGCTACAAGACCGCAAGGCTTGGAATATGATATTCAGAAAGGCAAGAGAGCTGAGCCTTCAGCCACGGATCAACTACCCATCAAAACTGACTATATACTTCCAGGGGAAAGTATGGGCATTCAACAAAATCAAAGCTTTCCAAGTATTTGCACAGAGAAGACCAGGGCTAAATGGAAAGTTTGATATCCAACTACAAAAATTAAGAGAAACATGGAAAGGTAAATAAGAAAAAGAGGGGAAAGAAAGAAAACTCATAATTTTTAAATTTGCCTTTTTAAGGGCCTCAGTAAGATCTAATTATCTGTATTCCTATGTGGAGAAATGCTATGTATAATTCTCTGTAGTTAACTCTATTCACTATTATAGTATTCACTATTATAGTAATCAGAAGAATAATTCATAGGGAGAGGGTGGAATATTAAATGGTCTAAGATGATATGGGGGGTAGAAAAGAGGGGGTGAATAGCAGGGAACACCAAGAGAAACTTGAGTGAATAAGAAAAATAGGATATTCTACTACACACAAAGAGGGCATGGGAAGGAGAGGGGACAAATACTATTATACGAAGGAGAGGAAGAGAGCATTAAGAGGTAATTAAGAGGTAAAGTAAAGGGGAAAGTAGGAGCATGAATCATGTAACTGTTAAAATGAATATTAATAAATGTTTAAAAAAATAAACTAAAAAGCAATAAAAAATGATAAAGGCTGATATTATGAGGAAAACTAATATTTTATTTAGGCCCATGTTCATAGAATAAAATCGACCATGTGCCTGTAAAAAATTCAAATTGACGCCTCAGCCATTATGTTCCGTACCTTCCCTACTCCTCCACATCCCCAGGGAGCATGCTCAGGTAGCAAAAGAGAAAGTCAAATGTGACTTCCCAATATTTGAAGCTGGGCTTTACCTTGAAAACATCATCCAAAACAGGAAACCCATTGGACCATGGAAAATGTAGTTTCAAAATCCCCCACATATCCACAGGAAGTTTGTCAAATACTTTTAAATGGAACCCCCAGAATTCCAAATACCACATTTCCCCCTGAGATCTGGCAAAAAAAAAGATTGGTCTTTTTTTTTGGTGGATCTTAAACATAGTCAACTTCTAAATTGCAGGAATTTGGGGATAAAAGAAAAGGATAAAACTAGCCGCATTGATAAAAAATCAATTTGGGGGCAGTTCCCTATTGGCATAAGAGTGTACATTCAAAAACAAATGCATTCAACTCAATTTCAACTCCCCATAGTTCAATCAACTGCACCCCAAAGTTCAATTTTGATCTTCATGGTCCAGTGAAGGCTCTTCAGGCATCTTGATGGTGCCTTCACCAAACAGGTTCGTTGTCTGGATTCTGGAGAGATGGCAAATTTCTTATCCTGAAATTATTCTCAAAAGAATTTAAACTTTACATTATAGATTATAAAACACACATTTCCTTCTAAGAATTATACATTTCCCCCTGAAATTACTGCTAAAAGAGTTAAATATATATGTATTTTTTTACATTATCGATTTTTAAAAACTTAACACACATCCCCCTGAGGAAAATTGTAAATAACACATTTCTCAGCTAAGGATGCATGGCTGAGTCACAGGGTTGTATGAAATCAATTGGCAAAGAAATAATAAAAAAAATTCAAATAAAGAAAAAAAATTAACTTGTAAAAGAAATGTAAAATGTGCGAAAAAATGTAAGGAAAAATAAACTTATAACAGGCCTTTGAATCAAGGCCCAATTAAAGTGATTTAAGCCGTTTGCTATCCATTCAAGAGCCATTGACTACAGAAAGTTGTCATTCTCTATATATGGTCTGATTTGCCTTCACCTTCTCAGGGAATGAGCCAATCTTAGGTGCTTTACTAGGAATTTAAATTGAGGGGGACTCTTGTCCTCTAAAATGTTAGAAAAGACTGTGACTCCAAAATTCAAACCCCAGGTTCAAGCCCTTCAGTATTGGCATAGAACTTCTGCAATCCATGATCTGCATGGCCTTTTGATCCTTGGCACTTTGCAGATTCTCAGTCAGTCACCATGACCTCATGGCTCTTTTTAGCACTTCTCCTGGAATCAGACAGAGAGACATTAAATCACAGTCCCATAATATTTACCAATAATTGGCAGGTTACAATAGTCTCAGGCTTTTCAGGTATGCATTGATATTTAGCAAATATATATTTGCATTCAGCTTATATTACTGTAAAATCAAAAAAGGATTAACACGAAATGAGAAAAAAGGAAAAAATCAATTGTTCTATTTAAAAAATTTAAAAAGAAAAGCAATAAGGAAATAAAAAATAAATTCAGGGAAAATACAATGCTCTCAAGGATTAAAAAAATGGGAAAAGAACAAATATTGCCTTTCACATGTGAGGAAGAAAAATAGAAGAATGTTTTAAAAATCAAAAAATAAATCACTTAGAACTAGTGAAGGGCTTTTTACCGAAAAATGAGATTCATTTCCTGTTAAGCCTTTGCATGAGCTGTGAGTGTAAATGGGTTTTACAAAATAGCAGATTCACAATGCATATGCAAATAAAGTACCATAATTTCTAATAACACATTTTAAAACAATAGTAAACAATCCATTATTATAATCACTTGCTATGATGTTTTAAAAAATCACATACTTATTACAAATTCAACAGGTATAATAAACCTTTGGCTAAGATGCTTTCTCAACAAACTCTGTTACTGCCTCCATAGCAATTGTGGGGCAGAGTCTAAAGAATTCTGATTTAAAAAAAACAAAACAAAAAAACTTCTGTGTCCAAATTATCCTTAAGAATTCTAGATCCTTCTGATAAAAGCAAGCTAAAACATATGGACTAACACAAGTATACAGGAGCTCTCTCTTGGCTTCCTGTTTTAAAAAAAAAGTTATATAAGACAACAATTCTTCATAATAAAATATATAAAAACTTATCCTTTAAGACAACAGTTCTTTAAAATAAATATATAAAAACCTTATCATTTATACAGAAGGGACTAGGATCTAAAGTAAAATTTTAAAACCTCTTATAAAATTACAATTTAAATTCAAACGGCATCAAAACATCCAAGATTGTACACAATTATCAAGAGAGAATAAAAACTTAAGCCATGTGCTTCTATAGGTTAGATGGCAAATCCAGTATACATAAGGCTATTTACAACTTTAAAATGTGTAAGATGCTCATAAATGGTACATATAATAGCATTGTTTTGATACAGTAAAAATGAAACCTTAAATAAATTAGGAAATACAATGTGAGTAACAGATAATAAGCTATACAGTCAAAAAACCTCTTTTATCAGATCTAATAGATTTTGTTCACTATTTGGGAGTTACAATAAATCATAAAGAGAATTAACCTAGCCGCCAAAAACTTCATTAACTTAAAATGATTCAGTGCAACAGAAAAATCAACAAAATAAACACAATTAATTCACAAAACTAATCAGCAAAATACATTAAGATACAGAGTCTTTTTAAAACCAATTAAACCCATTCAGTTCTGAGGTTTTAAAATCCACTTCTGGTCCAATTCAAGGTCCTTATAATCAAGCTCTGCTCTGAACTTAAGGGATTTCAAAGTTCAAAGTTCCCCTGAGTTTATCACAAACTTATTCATGTTTGGGGATAACTCCTAAATTTCATACACCATATCATCCCCAGAGCTCTGGCCAAGTTAGCATATGTTAAGAGGGAGGACTTCCTTGTACTGCACTTGATATTAAGTATTCAACATCGAATTGTACTGGCTCCATTATCTCTGAAAGTGAGGAAAGGTATTGTGCTGGGAAATGCTATTTCACATTTGTCTTGAGATCTAGTCACCTTTTTCCATTTCTTTCATGATGTGACAACTTACTGTAGTCCAGGCTGCTAAATTGGGTGAGTGATTGTTGTTGCAAAGCTTATGTGTATGTTTGAAACTGGGGAGAAGCCATTTAAAAGTATCTTACAAATTTCCTTTGGACACGTGGGGACTTTGAGACTACATTACCCATGATTCCAATGGGTTTCCAGTCTTTGGGCATGGGGACTTCAAAGGTCCCCATGCATAGGGCAGCTTAAATTCAGAGGAGGGCCTAGAGAAGGTCTTTTGGGTTTCCTGATTAGCTGGCTGGCATACGAAAGAAAGAGGATGGGCACCAGCGGTAAATTTAAAAATAGTCAACCCCGGCCATAGATATTTCACCAACAAGGCCATGGCTATTAAAATATTAATTTCTCTTATTTTATCAGTCTTCATCATTTTTAATCTTAACATATGGGACATGGATTGCTACAGGAACCTGCTTTGATTTGTGAATTTTTTCCTTTTTCTTGTTCCCAGAATTTTTTCCTTTTAATTTTTTTAATATCCTGTATTTTCCTCAGAGGTTATTTTTTTCTTTTTTCCTTTTTATTTTTCTTTGGACTTTTTGATGTTTTGAGAATTGATTCATACACCTATTTCCTTGACCATGTATTCCTGTGTGATTCCCATGTGTATCCCTGTATTTTTCCTCAGGGGGAAAATGTAAAGTTGTTTTCCTCTGGGGGACTATGTTATTTCTGTAAATTTGGACTTGAATTTGACCCTAATTTAGAACAGAAGACTACCTCCCAGAATCCAGAAGACACCATGAAGATGCATGCAGAGACCACACACTACACTAAAAGATCTGGAGTGAATTTCTAGACATGGAGAATTTGAATGTATTCATTTTGAATGGACACTTTATGCCAGAAAGGGGGACGGCCCCCTAAATGGCTTCTGTCAATGCACCGAACATTGGTTTTGTTCTTTCTCCCTTTTATTTCCCTTTTATCTCTGAATTATTGTAAACTTTAGTTTGATTATGTTTTCATGATCCACTGGGGAGACTTGTCTCTCAAAGTATCACAGGGGAGAATTTAAAGTTAAAAAGACCTTGTACCCCTTTAAACTACATTACCCAAACTCCCTTTCACCATACCCATAATTCCCTAAGCCTTTTCCTATTGGTTGTGGGTTTCGCAGGCTGGCTGGTTTTGATATGGTTGTGGTAGGCATGGTGATGGGTTTTTTTTTTTTTTTTGAAGAGGAGATGGCATGGTAAGGGTGAGTTGGGAATCTTTACCTTCGCTTTAATAAAATCCTTATAAATATCATACTTTGGAGGCATTGAATATTAATTTGAAAACTTACATTCGCCAAGGATGATAGAGTCAATGGAAGTTGTGTGGGTAGAAAGCAGTATCAGGGGAAGGGGAGCTGTGTCAGCAAATGATTATTCTCCCATAATATGTATTCCTAAACTTTGTTGTTTCTGATAACCAGAACCCCCCAAAGAGATATATGATTGTAAAGTTTAAGTAAAGTTAATTTAATTATAATAGCTAATAGTCATATGACGCTTCCAAGTTTAGAAAATGTTTTATGTTTGTTATCTCATTTGACCCTCACAATATCCCTGTGAAACTGAGCTTCAGTAACTTGCCATAGGCCAAAGAGCTTGAAATTATATGAATAGAGATTCAAACCCAAGCCTTCCTTACTACAAGACCAGGTATCTATCTATTGTACTGTAAAATCCTTATGCTAACTGAAATTCCTATTACAACTATTTAGTCATAAAACAAATGCTTTCATTAAAATGGAGATATTTTATAGGAACAAAATTATTAGCAACAAAATATTTCCCTTTTCAGTCTCAAGAACTTGGAGTTAAAAATTACTTCAATCTAATGGTAGTCACAAGATTCCTGTGTAACTAAAGGTAAGACGTTCAGATATACCTATACATAAACTCATAATGAACTTCATCCTAACCTCCCAAATTTGTATTTAACCATTATATATGAATACATATTCACTTCCTATATATATTTGTGTGTATAAAATATATACACATATATTTTTTGTTATAAGAAGTTGGGTACTCTTGGTTAAAGGAGGGATAAAGGTGATGAGGTGATTTGGAAGGGGAATGAAGGAGATAGCTGAGTGTATGGAAGGGATGAATGAGGTGGCATTTGGAAGGTAGGGGAATGACAGGGAGTATACAGGAGGGCAGCTTAAACAGGCTTATTCATTGAGGCTAGCGACAGAGGATATAGGGGGTAATAGAGAAAATAACTCTAAGGTACAAGAGGAATTTGACCAGTCAAAATGTTTAGATCCAGGCTGGGTATTTCTCTAGTTAATTTCTAAAGTCCCTTGAGGAAGAAGTCAAAGACTCCTCCCTGCCAGTGAAATTGATATTGGCAGGAAGTCTCTTGGGCACTTCCTACCCAAGATGGATAACTATGTGTCCCTCAAGAAATAAAGAAAGTATTCTTCCCTCTTCAGTCTTTGCCTTATTCTTATAAATATGAAAAATGATAAAGGCTGCTATAATAATATAAATTAGTAATTTAATTAAAGCCATGCTGATAGATAAAGTTATTAGAACACACGCTTATAAGAATCAAAATCGCCGCCCTCGCCATTACTGTCTCCTGTCTCCTCCCTAATCTGCTGGCCAAGAGAGAGACACTCCCTCCTAACCCAAGAGATTATAAACTCTTCCCTGCGTCAAGACGTAGGCCTCTCCACGCCCAAAAAACCAGAAACGGAAACCAGTTGGACCACAGGAAATGTAGTTTGATACATTTCCCAAATTTCACTTTTACAATTCCCCGTGAGGTCCGGCAAAAAAAAAAAAAGGTTAGTCCTTTTTTCTTCGCTGGACCTGTAAAAATAGACAACTTCTAAAATTTCCAGGAATTTGGGGATAAAAGAAATAGATGAACAAGTGGTTAAAATTAGCCGCATTGACAAAAACCAATTTGGCGGCAGTCCCCTATTGGTATGACAGTGTACAATTAAAACAATATATACAATTCAATTTCAACTCCCCATAGTTCAATCAACTGCACCCCAAAGTTCAAAATTTTGTCTTCATGGTATAGTGAAGGCTTTTCAGACATCTTCATAGTTTCTTCACCAAACAAGTTCGTCGTCTGGATTCTGGGGAGATGGTAAGATCTTTATCCTGAAATTATTCTCAAAATAATTTAAACTTTACATTATAGATTACAAAACATACATTTTCTTCTAAGATTTATACAATTCCCCGTGAAATTACTCCTAAAAGTGTTAAATATACATATATTTTTACATTATCGAATTTTAAAAAACTTAACAGATATCCCCGTGAGGTAAATCTTAAACACACCTTTTTTCCTTAAAAAGGGTACCTCAGGTCAGCTAAGGATGAGTGGCTGAGTCCTGGGGGTTATATGAAATCAATTGGCAAAATACAAGAATAAAATTCAAGAAAAAAAAAAGAAGAAAAAATTAACTTGTGAATGAAATGTAAAATGTGCAAAAAATGTAGGGAAAATAAACTTAACCTTTGAATGGAGGTCTAATTAAAGTGAATTCTGCAGTTTGCAATTACCCATTCAGAGCCAGGACTTAAGGAAAATGTCTCTCTCTGATCTGACTATTCAGCTTTTCAGGGAACTGAGCCAAATAAATAACCAATCTTAGGTACTTTCTAGGAATCTAAGTTGAGGGGACCCACGTCCTCTAAAGTTTTAGAAAAGACTGGGACTCCAGGACTCAAACCCCAATTTCCAAGCCCTAAAGTATTGGCATAGAACTGCTGCAATTATGCAGATCTTTGTCAGTCAAGTCTCTGACCATGTGCTTTCTTTAGCACTATTAACAGCTTTCATATTCCCTTCTGGAATCAGAGAGGCATTTAAATCACAGTCCTATAGGCTCAGGTATTTGCTGTAGAATCAGAAAAAGGATAAATAATGATTATATATGTACTTCCAGTACAAGATGAGAGAAAGGAAAATCAATTGCTCGTTAGAAAAATGTTTTAAAAATCAAATATATATATATATAGCTTAGAACTAGAACTAGAAGGGTTATGTTACCCAAAAATGAGATTTTCTGTGAAAGTGGGTTTTACAAAATAGCAGATTCACAATGCACATTTTAAATAGAGTACCATTATTTCCAATAGCATATTTTAAAAGAATAAATAATGATGTTCAAAATCATATACTTGTTACAACCTGTAACCCTTGGCAAATGCTGTTATTGCTTCCATAGCAAAATGTGATATTTAAAAAAAGAAACCTTATGATATAAATTATCCTCAGATAAGAATATACAGGAGCTCCTTGGCTTCCTTTTTTTAAAAAAAATCCTGGATAGGAAATGCTTCTACCCATTTAAGGCAACATTTTTTCTTATAATAAAATATATAAAGGCTTATCCTTTAAGACAACAATTCTTAAGGATTTAAAGTAAAAGTTAAAAAATACCTCTTGTAAAATTACAAGGTAATATTCAAATAATGGAAACTTTCAAGGTTCTTTGCAATTACCAAGACAGAGTAAATTTTAAAAGACATGTGCTCTATAAATCCAGTAGTATCAGATCAACAAGCTGGTCAAAACCTCTTACCAGTTCTAATAGATTTTTCTCATTATTTGGGAGTTACAATAAAATCATAACAGAATTAATCTAGCAGCAACAAACTACATTAACTTAAAATGATTCAGTGTAACAGGAAAATCAACAAAATAAGCAAGATTAATTTACAAAACTAATTAGCAAAATACAGTAAGATATAGTCTCTTTAAAAGTCATTCAGTTCTGAAAGGTTTTTTTTTAATAATCAGTCTTTGCTCAATGTTCTGAGCAGGTATCGGGTGAAATTTCTTCCCCTGAGTTCAGTTTTTAATCACAAGCAAGTCTGAATAGGCCATTTGGCCCCATTAAGGGTAAACGCTAGTTGCTAGGTCCAGACACTAGCGTCCATGTGGGCTCAGGATTAGTGGAGAAAAGCTCAGGAAAATACCCACATGTAGAGTCTTTGTGGGTTGCCTAATTTATGTCTTTAGAGAAACACGTGGAAGGCTAGAAAGAGGGAGAAAGGGGAATATACCCAAATTGTTAGCGGCAGAGCTGAAGCAGTCTCTGGAGGTTGAGATCACGGCAAGTCAGGACTGGGTGAGCTGTTGGGGCTCGGGGTTCTGGACTCCAGCAGCACCAGCGAGTCAGGATCGGAGATCACAGGCACTGGGAGGCTTGCAGGCTTTTGGCGCGGCAGGAATGGAGATCAAGTCAGGAGTCAGGAGATTGGCGGTGAGATGAAACTGGCTGGGCACTGGCAGTCCATCAGTGCCAGCAAGGGCCACCAGGCCCAGGGCATTGAGCAAAATAATTCGCAGCCCAGCGGCAATTAAAACCATTGTCTCTCTTCCCAGTAAAACAGCCTCTAGGCTGGGGAAAACTGGGAGAAGACTGGGCAAGGAAAAAGATTGTTTCTGAGACCCTGGGTCCCAGAGCCACATGGCTTCTTCTTAGGCTATCTATAAAATTGAAAGTTCGAATTACTCCCGTGTGGTTTGCCAAATTATAAATATGAAAAATGATAAAGGCTGCTATAATAATATAAATTAGTAATTTAATTAAAGCCATGCTGATAGATAAAGTTATTAGAACACACGCTTATAAGAATTCAAAATCGCCGCCCTCGCCATTACTGTCTCCTGTCTCCTCCCTAATCTGCTGGCCAAGAGAGAGACACTCCCTCCTAACCCAGGAGATTATAAACTCTTCCCTTCGTCAAGATGTAGGCCTCCCCACGCCCAAAAAACCGGAAACGGAAACCAGTTGGACCACAGGAAATGTAGTTTGATACATTTCCCAAATTTCACTTTTACATTCTTTAATACAATGATTCACCAGAGACTTGTATAGGTAACAAAGGGGATTTATTAAAGTCAGGGGCAATCAGAGGGAAAGAGGTTTTAGGTTTTTTAACTGCTGCTAGGGAGAAGGCTGATGGTGGGGGATGGGTCACAGGAGGGGTTAGACTAAGAGAGTCTGGCTCTCCCAGTCAGGAAGGTTTGACTGCCTTGAAGTAAAGTATTTATTAAATCACTAAATTAGGGGTAACTTGTTTTAGGAAGCCCTACTTGCCTGCAGAAACTAAACCCATAATGTCCAATCACTAAGCCCACCCTTCCTCCCAGGGCCCAAAGGGAAATTCAGGGGAAATAGCAGGGATGTAATGGAGAGATCAGGGAGAGGTCCAGAGAAATCAGATAGGTCCAAATTTCCCTGAGACAAAATAAGCACAGGCCAATGCCAAAGCCAAAAGACCAAACCCAAGCCGAAGCCAACAGGCTAAGCCAAAGCCCCAAAAGCAAAAGCCCCCAGGCAAAATGAAAGCCAGAAGGCAAAAGTCCTCCATCAGTTGGAACTTCACCACTATATATAGCCTCAGGCTCCAACTGACTTTCTGAAGACTCTAAAACTTCCAACTGCCATCCTACTACAGTTTGAAATTACAGAAGCAAAAGGCTTCTGCTAGCAATCTTGTATTACAGTATACCTATACATGTCTACAAACCTGTGCATATATAATCACACATACTTTCAGTATCTAAGATTAATAATCTAGGTATTATCTTAGGTGTTTTGCTTTCCTGCCCTCCAACTTTGAATATATTGACAATTTTGCTGTTCTTTCTCTACAGTTCTTGAATTGGACCCTTCTCTCTACTCACATAGCTATCTCTTTAGTTCAAGCACTCATCACCTTTTCCTTAAATTATTTTAATTTTTTCCTAATTGTTCTCCCTCCTTACTCCAATCCATTCCACACTGTTGCCAAAGTAATTTTCCTTAAATGTCAATCTGACCATGTGATTTCTCTCCCTATCTCCATTGATTTCATATTGCTTGTGGGAAAAATGTCTCTCTGTGTGTGTGTGTGTGTAGATTTTAATACCTCACATGATCTGGTCCTATATTTCTAGCTTCATTGAAAATCACTCCCCCTCCCAGATGGTGCTGTGTATACAAATCCACTGGCTTTTTCTCTGTTCCTCACACATCTCTCATCTCAGTGCCTTTGTCTTTCATCCTAAAAGATACTCCTTCCTTATGTGTGCCTTATAGAGTCCTTCTCTGATCCTTAAAATGCTCCACTGATACTACTGTTTTCATGAAAACTCCCCAATTCTCCAAAATGGTAATGAACACTGAAATTTGTATTAAACAATTATATATAAATATATATTCATTTCATATTTATTCTGTAGATATTGCATAAGTTGTCTCCTCTATTAGAAAGCAATCCCCTGGAGAGATGAGCTTATTTTATTTTTTGCCTACCTTCACACTGCCTAACTGGAACATAATAGGCAACTAATAAGTACTCCTTGATTAAATAGATGACCCACAACTAATGTACCACTTCTTTTCACTTCCCCCTAACCATTTCACAGACTAGAATTCTCTCCATGAATCCTAGTCCTTAACTGGGTCTTTGATACCTAACCCTGTACTTCTCTCTGAAATCCTGCTTGTCTAGATGTTCAACTATTCACAGACTGCTGCTGAGATCTCTAGGTACCATGCTCAACCTATCCAAATATCCTGCAGCTGCTTGATTGGATCTCTCCTAAATACTAGCAATATTGCTGTGAATCTTTCTTGCCTTTGGGTCTGCTCTGGCCCATCTTTCCTATAATTATGTCCAGACCATAACATATATAAATAATATCAAAGATTCATAGTAATTCACTGTTGGAAAAGAGCTCAACAACCATCTCTTCTACCCATAACTGTTAAAGAACCCCTACTATAACATATCGGCAAGTTGTCATACACCCTCTGTTTAAAAACCTCCAATGATAGGGAAGCCACTACCTCCTGCTTTGATATTTTTGAATGACTCTAATACTTAAAGACATTTCCTTATATTAAAACAAGATTTCCTGCTGTGTAATATCTTTTAAGTATTTTTTCTTACCTTGGCAGATCAGAAGATGTCTAATATCATTTACTTGTGACATGAATTCAAAAATCAAACCATTTATATATAATGATCATATACATTTAATGAAGATATATCAAAATGCTATTTTCTCCAATGGTTTGGTTTTTTTGTTTTGTTTTGTTTTGTTTTTATTTTGCTCACTAATCATTAACTCTAAAAAATTCAAGTTTTAGGATGAATAGGATTATTTAAATGTACTATCTTTAAGAGCCTCATGGTCTGTCCTAGGCAAACTGCAAAGTTGATAAAAGATATCTGGAAACTCTATCCTCCACTACCTGTCACCTCATGATATTCCTTATCCATTTCCTATTACTTGGTATACTATATTCTCCTATTTGCTTACCTTTTTTCTTATTAAAATATGTTTATAGGTCACCTTCTCTGAAATTCATTAATACTTGAATATAAATGACTGAAATCTTAATGTGTTACCTATCTAAAAAGTATTTCCACTTTAATAGAGGACAAAATTTGTTTATGTTTAATCAAAGAACTATAGTTCAAATATCACAGAAAGGGACATTGTAGGCTATGTTAAAAAGGAATAGAGAGGACCCAAGATAGAGATATGCTTGTGATGTGTATGTCTATATGATCTGATCTCTTGATCTCTGTTTCTTTTTTTCTAAATCTCCTCTCTTACTATTAGTATTCCCTATAGATCTTCCTTCTAGATATTACAGGTTGGCTAGTATGTGGATCTTAGGGATAGTATGGATGAAGGAGGGATCAGAGCCCAAGGCCTAAGCCAACTGCAGTTGGTGAAGGAGGAACACCCACTCCCTCACATTAGCTGTTGCTGTAATTTATCCCTCTTCTACCTGGCAGGTCTGGTTGGTTATACCTCTCAGTGACTTCTTTCTAACAGTGGCCCAGGTTGGGACCCCTTGAAAGGTTAGGTAGATGGTTAACCTCTAGGCCCAACCTGAGGTTGGAACGATTGATAATAGGCAATTGATTGGCTTTGGAAATGATTGAGATCTGGCTGAGTAATTAATTCTCCATTCCTTAGGGCTGTGATAGAATAACCAATCAGGAAGGTACTTTCTGTTAATCACTGTATTATCTATTGGTGGGGAAAGGATAACAAGGTATTAGGTTTGGGGACTGGAAACCCTATTGCTATATTTGGCTAGTAATCTAATCCTTGATTAGGACTGAAGACTGCTAGACTGGTAGAGGCTTGAATTCTTCACCCTCTCTCTATCTCTGACCTAACCTGGCCACAGCCAAGCCAGATAATAGGGAAGGTTATTGATGTAGATATGGATTGATCTGTGTATTCTTTTAGTTCTACTACCAATGATATTTATGGCTCACTAGCCCTCTCAGTAAAGCACAGAATATAGGTTTAGGTTCAGGCCGACCGTTTCTTCCACCCTTCAACCACCCTTCACCTCCCTCTGCCCAGTTTTGATCCAAAGATGTTTGCTCAAATCCAAGCTCTGAGTTCTGAGACTTCTCAACTGTAGTTCTTAGTGGGTATTTATAGGGTGGGGACCAAATGACATTTGACCCTGGCTCACGGCACCTGGGAACATTCTGAATCTCTTAACTGCCATCCCTGTCAGTCAAGGTGGTATCCAACTTATCCCAGATTAATGATTTTAACAGCTACAACTACTAATTGTTAAATTATAGGCCCTAGCCAGCTTCATAGGAGAAATGAGGTACTGCTCCTAGAATTGTCAACTCATAACAAAAAAAGGTTTACCTTACTATCTATTTGGAAGGCTGGTTCCAGAGTTCAATTTATTCTAATGAGCATTTAGGAAAAATTCATGCTAAGTCCTATAAATACAAAGACAAAAAGAAAAGAAAGTCCTAGACTTATGGGAAGATATATATATATATACATATATATGTACATGTATATATGTATATATATATATATATATATATATATATA
>NC_058135.1:142616269-142636123 GCF_016433145.1 Gracilinanus agilis | reverse complement strand
TATATATATATATATATATATATATATACACACATCTGCCTACAGATAAATAGAAAATAAATATAATACCTGATGAGAGTCCTTGGGTAGAAGGCAGTATGCATAATGTGTCTTGAATAAAGGTAGAGATTCAAAGATAATTTGATGTTCAAAACTTATCATTTTCCTTAGGACACTAGGCAAATCATTAGAAAACTAGTTTGACAACTATTTTTAAATACTTTCTTAGGGTTAGGGGAAACCTTTGATTGTTTATCTAAGGCTTTTTGGGGACTAGTTGGCAGATTATTAACAACCCATATCTCGAGTTATGAAATTATATATCTGTTTATTAATTGCATGTTATTCTAGCATACTGAAATTAAATGGCAAAGATAACATAGGATGAAGTCCCAAGCAATCATCACCTCAGTGATGTCCTACTATTCCACTAACCAGCTTCTCACTTGATAGTGGGTGGAGTGAGATGTAATCATCATGTGCAAGTATGTGAATGACTATCACATGGAACAAGGGACTAGATTTGTTTTACTTGTACCGAAGAGCAGAAATAAAAATAATGTTTTCAGGGTGCAAAGGTATAAATATAAGTTTAATTTAAGGAAAAGCCTCCTAAAGCTTAGAGCTATACTGCGATGGTGGGTTATTTCCACTGTATGTTTTAAAACCAAAGCAAGATTAGCCTTTGCCCGGTATGAGTTGTAACAGATGGCCTCTGATCTAATTCAGAAATCCTAATTTCATGAAATATTTTTTTTCATAATTGTTCAGAGCTAAAAATAATTTTGTCCAAGAAATTGCCTCCTCTCTGTCTACAATGTCCAGTTCCCTCAGCACATCAGAGAACAAAACTTTCCAGCAATAGGCAGAATAAGGAATTGATTAAGGATAAGCAACATGGCTGTTTCCCAGGAAATAGGGGGAAGAAATTACAGGAGAACAAGTGCAATGGCATCTTTGTTTGATTCAAATGATTCTGAAGGCAGGGAGTTGTAAGAGCATGCTTTTTACAGCATCATGACAAGAAGGTTAATGACTTGTTATGTTTCAATGTCACTCACAGAGTCTGGAGAACATTAGGCCTAAATTGAAAAGGGCACATCTTTTTGATTTAGTCTTTGATTAATGAAGGAAGTCCAGTCAGGTGCTATTTAACTATTTGAGGTTGATTCTATTTAAGTTCTAAAGATGAAATTCATATAGATGCAACTATGCTTATTATATACATATATAATTATATTGTTACAATGAAATATATATACCAACTTATCTGTACATCTAAATAAACGAATGTGTATTTGTATGTACTTATTTATGCATAAAATAAAATATATTATAAATAGAATATTGCATTTCTAAAATGAAACTATCTATTTCTATATATCTATATATGGGTATCTATATTACATATACGTTTATATACACACATATATGTATATGCTTCCTGGAAACCATGTGACTCCCCCATACACCTGCTGGATTTGCATATTTAAATGTTTCCTTTGGTTTAACCTATATCAATATTGATATAGTTCAACAGAAATGGAATTGATATAGGTATAGATTTAGCTATGAGGGCCTCCTTTTAAAGAGGGCTCACCAACTAACCATCCCTTCACTTATCACTAGCTGTCTTACTTGGTTTGGATTCCAATGTCATAATGTCCCTTGCTGGGGCATCCTCATCATCCTCATCTTACAGCTTTCATCTGTATGCTGCCTCCTTTTTTAAATTTTCTTGAGGATAGATGCTGCCTTCCCCACCACATTTTTGTCCCCATTTCTTAGCATAGTGCCTGAGATATAGAAGGTGCATAGCAAATGTTTATTGTACTGTATTATGTTGTATTGCCTTGAACTGTATGGGGCATTGATTATCTTATTTGATCCTCATGAATCTGGAATCTATGTCCAATTCAGATGACAACCTAAGGATAAGAAGTATCTCTTGCAGTATTCTTAGTCAATGAGCATTAATCAAGTCCTTACTATGTTCTAAGCATTGTACTAGATGCTGAGAATAAAAAGAAAGTCAAAAGTATTGTCTCCACTTTCCAAGAGTTTACATTCTGATGCAGAGGAGAGCATGTGAAAAATATACAGAGGGAAGGAACTAAAAACTGGAAATAGAGAGAAGGAAAGATTCCCTACAAGTTGGAATTTGAGCTAACCCTTGAAAGCAGACAGAAAAGAATATAGGTGGAGGGAAATAACTACAGGCTTAGTTGTTAGACAATATGAAGTCATGGATTGGGAGATGGAATATCATGTCTGAGGAAGTCAGTGAAGCTGGACTATGGAATATATAACAGAATAAAGTAAGAATTTGGAAAAATTGGAAGCACCCAGAATTTGAAATCTCTAAATATTAAACAGAGAGAAGGAAGGGAAAGGGAATACACATTTATTTGCCTACTTCATACCAGGCATTGTACTAAGCATTTTTAAAATATTATGGAATTTGATCAGTGAACTTGACACTTAATTTGTCAAGTTAATAAAGGCCCATTTGATTTTACTGGGTAACTAGAGTAACATTACTAGTTTTACCCTTGAAAGGCCATTTTGGCAGAAAAGTATAGGACAGTTTTTTTAGGGCAGGGGAAACTTATGGGGGAATAATTAGAAGCCTAATGAAATAGTTAAGACAAGAGGTAATGAGGGTCCAAACTAACTTTCTGGCTATGCCATTGGAAGAATGTGTACATTTGGAAGATATGTTGTAAAAAACAGAAATGATAACAGCATTTGGCAACAAATAGGATATGTGAGGTAAGAATGTGGAGGTGGGGATGACCCCATGTCTGTAAGTCTCAGTGGAATCAAGGATAGCAATATACTTGAAAGAGAAAAGTTGACAAGGGTGATAGATTGGGAGGAAAGATAATGTTATTTTTTTGGTCACATTTAGTTTGATATGTCCAAATGTAATCTCATTCAGAATGTACAAGAAAGCAGATGTTGATAAAAGAATAGAGCTTTAGAGAAAAAATAAAAATAAAGAAGGGATATTACACTTCAGATGAAGCACCCAGAACTAGTCTGGAATCATTAAGGTCCCATTGACACTGCAACCAGATCATTTATCATAAGGAGGAGAATTTATAAGCCATGTATAAAGAGGATAAAGGAAATGAGATAGAGAGACTATAATTCCATTTACCTGCCTTTGTAATGCCAACTGACAATGGGTTGAGGAAATATTAATAAAAAGAAGGCAAAACAAAAACTGGTGGCTCACACCTGATTTTTAGGGATTTGTTGATGTTCAAAATGGGTAGCAAGAGTAATATAAAATTGGGTGTTATGGTTTAAATTTCTTAACAGTTCATTTTTACAGCCCATATTCTATCTATGTCAATAAACATTGTTCAGGAACAAAATACTTAATCCTACAACTTTTCTAAAATTATTCATTATTTCAACTAGATTTTAATTGATTTTCTGGGGCTCTCTAAGTTTACCATCATGTCATCTGCAAAGATCAATTATACAGTTTCCTCACAGTCTATATTAATTCCTTCAATTTATTTCCTTCTTATTGCTAAAAGTAACATTTCTAGTACAATGGTTAAATAATAGTGGTGATAATGGGCATCCTTGCTTCACTCCTGGTTTTATTGAGAAGGCTTCTAACTTAATCCCATTGCAGATGATAATTCTTATAATTTCAAGGAAAGACCCCTTTAATCCTATGCATTCTAGGGTTTTAATAGGAATGGGTGTTATATTTTGTCAAAGATTTTTAATTTGTTATTTTTCTAAATATTTAGTTGCATGCCCAATTCAATGATTTGCTTTTTCTGTGTTTTATTTTTTATTTTTTTATTTTAAACCCTTAACTTCTGTGCATTGACTTATAGGTGGAAGAGTGGTAAGAGTAGGCAATAGGGGTCAAGTGACTTGCCCAGGGTCACACAGCTGGGAAGTGTCTGAGGCCGGATCTGAACCTAGGACCTCTCGTCTCTAGGCCTGGCTCTCAATCCACTGAGCTACCCAGCTGCTCCTTTTCTGTGTTTTATTGATAAAAGCATTCATGGATATCAATTTTCCCCTGAGTGCTACTTTGTGTTTATCCCATAAATTTTGATATGTTGTCTTCTCATGGTCATTCTCTTTAATGAAATCAGTGATTGTTTCTATGATTTGTTCTTTAACAGACCTGTCCTGAAGAATTAGATGATTTAATTTCCAATTAATTTTTAATTTACTTATCTATGGAACTTTATTTATTATAATTTTTATCTCATTATAATATGAAAAAGTTGCATTTATTATTTTTGCTTTTCTGCCCTTGATTGAGAAGTTTTTACTGCCCTAGTACAGTGATGGCTAAGCTTTTAGAAACCAACCACCCAAACTATAACCCTTACACTATATGTGAGCCCTACCCTGCCTTACCCGAGACAGGGGGGGAGGAAGCACTACCATTTTGCTGCTGTGCAGAGGGACAGATGATGTGAGATATGTCCTCAGGTATGTATAGAGAGTGGGAAGGATTCAGTCCCCTCCAGCAAGAATGCCATAGATTCACCAACACATGCTAGAGCAGTGATGGGCAAACTATGGCATGCAGGCCAGATGCAGTTCCCTGAATTGTTCTGCCATGACATTATTCCTAATCTGATGAAAACAATGAGTAGGATACAATACAATGAAACTTCGAAAGAGTTGCCTTAGAAACAGACCAACAGATGGGCATTTCCTTTCCTTTGGTCCCCACTTTAAAAAGTTTGTCCATTACTGCTCTAGAGTATGGTTAGTCTTTGTATACGTACCATATGCTTCTGAAAAGAAGACATATTCCTTTTTATTCCTATTCAATTTTCTCTAGATATCTTTTAAATCTATTTTTTCTAAAATTTCATTAACTTACCTTACTACTTTCTTATTTATTTTTTGGCTAATTTTATCTAGTAATGATAGGGGAAGGTTGAGGTCCCTCACAAGTATGGTTTTACTATTTTCCTTCCTTAAGCTCCTTTAGATTCTCCTTAAAAAGTCTGGATCCTATACCATTTGTTTGCATATGTGTTAAGTACTGATATTATTTTATTATCTATACTATCTTTTATCAAGAAGTAATTATTTTCCTCATCTATTTAATCAGATCTATTTTTTGCTATGGTATTGTCTGAGATCATGATTGTTACTACTGTTTGTTTGTTTTTAATTTTCAGTAGAAGCCCAATAGATTCTGTTCCAGCCACATACCTTTACTCTGTGTGTATCCAACTAAGAATGATATATTTCAGGGTAATTTTTTGATAATATGATTGCCTGAGTAGCTATTTAAGAATATGATGAAGAATGAAATGTGTGAATGAATACCAGTGATTTATTCAAACTAACATAGTTTATAAATTATAGGATTGGCCTCAGATTCATAACTATTTTTAGTCAACTCAATTATCTACTCTGCCCTATTATTAATAGAAACCTTCTTCAACCCCTAAGGCAGGGCATGAACTCAAATCTTCCTTGCTACAAGAGCAGCTTTTTTATATTAAGGGAGTTTAGGAGGGAAAGGTAGGGAAAGGAAAGGAAGGAAAGTAGCAGGTATCCCCCCTCCCTCAGTAGGGAAATTTACCAGGGTTTTTTATATAGGCTAGGGAGCTGATTAAATCATGCTAGACTCCAGGGAAAGTTAGGTAGATTTATTTAGGGTTAGGAAGGAAAAGTTTAGGAAAGCCAGAGAAAAGTTAGATCTTTGGCAGCTAGGCAGGGAGTTAAGCTCTCCACCTACATTAGAAGAAAAAGGCATTGAAATCCTGAGCTTCTCTCCTCTTTTATTTTCCCTATGACACCTCCCACAAAGGAGAACCTTGTACACAGAAACTGATACATTGTATCATAATCAAATGTAATAGATTTTTTTCTACTAGCAGTAATACGATGACCCAAGGCAATCCAGAGGAATTTAGGAGAAAGAATACTATCCACATTCAGAGAAATAACTGTGGAAGTAGAAATGTAGAAGAAAAACATATGATTGATCATGTAGTTCAATATGGATTGTTATGGAGTAAAAGGGAAATATAATGGAGCTAATCAATGAGGCTTGTATTTGAGGGCACTGGGTTGTATCAATGGGTCTCCTGGCAAGGAAGGCTATCTCTTAATACAGAGAAACTTAGGTCAGCCAAAAATTGTGAGAAGCCTGGCTGAAGGTTTATTCAGCCCCCTGCTGTTATTCTAAGCTCCCCAGAGGGGAGGAGTAAAGAGCCCCTCCCTTCAGGAGAACAAATCCCAGTGGACAGGAAGAGGGAAATAACCCACTTCCTGCCCAAGATGGATGCCTGGTTTAGCCCTCAAGAAATAAAGGAAAGTTGTTCTTCCCTCTCCAGCCCTTACCCTACTTAATGGTTCAATGATTCACCAGAAGCTCTTTGTATAAAAGCCAAAGGGGTTTATTAATGCCAAGGGTAAGCTGAGGGGAAAGTGTTTGAGGTCTGGTAACTGCTGCTAGGGGAGCTGGTGCTGGGGAAGAGTCATAGAAGAGGGAGTCAAACTGAGGGATAATTTCACTGCCTTGAGGTAATAATGTTTAGCAGATCACTAAATGAGGTGATGGCTTGATTTTAGATTGTCCCTGCCTGCCTATTAGAAGCTAACTCCCACGAACTCCACCCACCAAAATACCCTCCTCCCAGGGCCCACTGGGGAAATCCAGGGAATAGCAGGATGTCAAGGGAGAGGCCAAGGGAAATCAGGCAAAGCCCCAAATGCCCCAAAAGCAAAAGGCCCTTTGGTTGGTTCTTCAGGAATATTTATACTCCCAGGGTCCAACGGTTTTGCCATGAGACTCGGGTCAATATTCTGTTCTTTCCACCTGTCAGGGCTACTACAGTTGGTTTGCAAAAGCAAGAGCTTTTGATGGAACCCTGCATTACAGGATATGATTTGTTTTTTGTGTTAAAAGATCACTCTACTACAAACATGAATAACATGGAAATAGGTTTTGAACAATGATATATGTTTAACCCTATGGAACTGCTTGTCAGGTTCAGGAGGGAGGGAATCATGAATCATGTAACCATGGAAAAATATTCTAAATAAAAAGAGGAAAAAACCTAGATTCATAATAAATGTTGGCCAAATTTACTGGAATAAAATGGTTAAACTCAAGGAAAAAAAATAAATGACTGCTTACATTACTAAGTATTAGGATTTGAATTTGAGGATATAGTTCTCGGTAATGGGTCAGGAAAACCTAGGGTCAAATGTTGCATCTGCTATTTCCTAGTTCTTGGAGAGGAAACTGATTTCTTGGAAGCTAAGGCTGCTCATCTAAGAAATGAGAATAATAACATTGTTACATATTTCATGGGAGTTGTAGATTTCAAATGAAAATGTATGGGAGGCATCTAGTTGGCTCAGTGGATTGAGAGACAGATCTAGAGATGGGAAGTTGTGGGTTCAGTTTTAGCCCAAGACACTTACTAGTTGTGCTACCTTTGGAAAATCACCTAAAACCCATTGCCTAGCACTTGCCCTCCTCTGCCTTGGAATCAATAAACAATATTGATTCTAAGACAGGTGAGGGTTTTTTAAGAGCAAAAATGTACATAAAGAGACTGGTAAAGTTTACTATGTAAAATACACATTCTTAATATTTCAGAATGTGTCTCCCCAATCAAGAAAGACTAGACAATGTGTGTGTTGATATAAAATTAATCATCAATATAATTTTTATTTTGTTAACATCATGATTTATAAGTTCTTTTTAACAAGATTATATCATGTGGTTAATTCAACATGTGATTATATTGGATGCTTTATAATGCCTTCTTTCCTTGAAATACTTCCTTTTTAAATAGAAGACACATAGCAATGGAGATATATACAACTCTGGACTAACACCATATGGAATATATAGATGAGTGCATTTTTGATTAAATTGACTGGACATTTTGGGGTTATGTGAACTTGACCTCAAATAATGACTTGCCCTTCTAGTGCTCCAGGCCAGACAATCTCTTTTTCTTGCCCTGTCTGAGTAGACTCTTTGTTTCTCATCTACAAAATGAAAGGGTTGTACATATTGGTCCCTGAGGATCCACACAGACCTAAATTCTTATGATACTGAAGAATCCTATAATTCCTTATACTTTGAAATACCACTATCTAAAATAAATACTTCTTGTTGGGAAAATGAAAAGATTAAATTTTGTTTTGGGGCCCATTTATGTGTGCTTCTGACATTAAGTCTGAATTCTGTATAGTCCTTGATAATTGTGTAATAGTTTTCACAATCACATTCTTTAATACTTCTTTTTTTCTTGTTGAATGTGATAGAATAGTAGTAGTTTAAAATTTGGACTGAAGATCATAGTTTAAATTTCAGCTAAATTCCTTACTACTATAAGAATGATATTAGAAAATAAGTACTGTTTTTATTAGTTTAAAGATAAGAAGTAGAGAATCTGGCTTGAGGAAGAATTGGAGTTTCAAATAGAGTTGAAAGAGTGTTAATTTCAACTGTTGGCAGTTTTAACCATTATTTCTATGACAGTTACACTCTCTGGCATTCCAGGAGCAGCTTCTAGCAGTCTACAGAGCCACACGCAGCTGCTTTCTCTCTCAGGGCTGGAGAAGGTAACATCTTTGCCTCTCTCTATCTCTGAGTGAAAGACCTGAAGGAGCATAGTGTTTTCTTTTCCAACTTGGGAAACACTATTCATTTATATATTACTGTTTATAGATCAGTTAAACTCTGAAAAGACCAAAGGAAACCGAGTCTTTGATTTGGACTCTGAGTCTGTTAAGGCTAAGAGTCCTAACTGGATTCCTGTGGAGGATAACCAGCTAGCCTTGGTTATCTTTACAACTTATAGGCAAAGTTAATAGTTAGAGTGATTAGGTTTATTTAGAATAGTATAAATTTGGTTAGTTAGATCAGGGAGTACAAGGGTAGCCTGTGAACCACAGAAGAAGTGGTTCCTTGTGGGACTTGAGAGTTTATTTGGGTGGAGTTAGAGTCCCTTAGAATTAGAAATCTTTTTTCCCTTGTATATAAATACTTCATTTTCATAAGCAAGAGTCTCTTTAGCATTCCTTGCACTTTGTATTGCTCCCCATATTATTGTTTTTAAACAACCTTTGTGTGGTCTTCATTTCCCTCATGCATAAAATAAGGAGACTAGAACAAGTGAGTTGTAATTCCTTCCAGCTCTAAAGCTTTGCCCAACAAGTGGCTGTTTGATGCCAATTCCCAATTCACTTTATTCTGGATTTGAAAAGCCGTAATTATTTGATAGATTTTAGTCCATCTTATAAAATAGCAACTGGTCAGCAAGAACTGTCTCCCCTTACCATCACTTGAGCAGTTGCATGCAGGGAACTGGGTGACAAAGTACTACTATTAATTTATCAATTATTTCCAACAGCCTACTAGTAAGCTGTCCCTCTAATAGATCATGAAATCCTTGAGAGCAAGAACTATAAATGTTATACTTCCCAATCTTTCCCTCTTATCTTCTTAGGTCACACATACCATAGTACTGGAGAGAGAAAATTTAGAAAAAGGAAGTGTGCAGGATAGTTGATAAAAAGGAGTCTTAAACTTAATGTATGTTTGTATTTCTTAGAGTGCATGTGTGTGGGTAATTTAACACTAAGAACTTTTCAAAGCTAACATGGCCAGTTTTGTGAAGTTTAACTGTCTCTTTTTCTTAATCAGTGAACTCAATCAATGAAGAAGAATATTCTACTTCATAAAATTGGCCATGTTAGGTTTGAAAAGTGGTAAATTCTCTCTAACTAGATATTTTCAAGCAAAATTTGATAGTGATTTGTACAAATGTTAGAGGGATTTCTGTTCATTAATAGAGTTGGCAGTATGGAGTCTGAGGTCACTTCTAATTCATATTCTGTCATTCTATGAGGGAATAATTTTTAGAGTTAGCTACATGGCATAATGAATATTGAGGTAAGAATCCCTGAGTGTGAATTCTTCTACAAGGATTCTTTTTTTATTTTAAAAATTTTATTTAATTAATATAGGGCATTGTCCCAGTGTTATAGTATTTATGTTCTATCCCTCACCACCTCCCATATCCCACACACAATTCCACTGGGTTTTACATGTGCCGTTGATCAAGACCTATTTCCATATTGTTGATATTTGCACTAGGGTGCTCGTTTTGAGTCAATATCCCTATTTATATTCCCATCCTCCCATGTGATCAAGCAGTTGTTTTTCTTCTGTATTTCCACTCCCATACTTCTTCCTCCGAATGTGGATAGCATTCTTTCTTGTAGTTCCCTCATAGTTGTCTTGGATCATTGAATTGTTGCTAGTAGAGAAGTCCATTACATTCAATTTTACCACATTGTATTTGTCTCTGTGTATAATATTCTCCTGGTTCAGATCCTTTCACTCTGCATCAATTCCTGGAGGTCATTCCAGTTCATATGGAATTACTTCAGTTCATTATTCCTTTGAGCACAGTAGTATTCCATCACCAACAGACACAATTTGATCAGCCATTCCCCAATTGAAGGGCATACCCTCATTTTCCAGGTTTTTGCCACCACAGAGAGCGCAGCTATAAATATTTTTGCACAAGTCTTTTTCCTTATGATCTCTTTGGGATATAAACCCAGCAGTGGTATGGCTGGATCAAAGGGCAGGCAATCTTTTAGTGCTCTTTGGGCATAGTTCCAAATTACCATCCAGAATGGTTGGATCAATCCTGAGTGTGAATTCTTACTAGGACATTTACTTATTTACCAGTTGAATGGCCTCAAGTAAGTTATTTAACATTTCTCATGCCTTATATTCCTCATCTATGAAATGGGAATTACTTGAGAACCTATTTTATGTGTTTGGTTTTGTGTAAGGATCACATAGGATAATATATGGAAATTACTTTACAAATCTGAAAACAACATGTAATTAAGTAGTAGCATCATTCATAGTTGTTGTCATAGTCATAGTAGTAGTAGTGTTAGTGGTAGTAGTAAGCTTTCTTTAGGAGCATATAATAGTCGTATTTTAACCAATTAGAATGGGTCTTCCCTTTTCCATCACAACTTGTTGTAGAGCTTAATGCCATTGTTTATGTGCTCTCCATAAACAAGAACTCCTCTTATTTATATGTTTATTGCATAACTCATCCCTGTTAGAGTAGAAAGCCAATGAGTTGAATACTGAAGGCTAACTACAGATTCTTCACTAGGTGTTTTTGTGTATGGGAAATGTATTATAAATGCAGCAATGTGGTAGAAATAATTCATACCATTTCTTGAAGCAGATTGTTAAGTTTTCATTTTGAGTATTTGAACCTCTGAAGTCAGCAAATCTAAAAATCAGGATTTGATTTACTGTTGTAATGCTTGTGTAGATTTAAGAAAATGATGGATAAAATATTATGTAACACAGCTGAAACTTAAAAGTTTGCTTTACCCCTCCTCCCAAGAGATCTTTGTTTAACATTTATTAGACATCCTTTCATAAATGATACCCAGGACAAATGGAAGAAATATGAAGAATATCCTTAGTGGGAAAAGGGGATCTCCTTGTGGATGACAGACTCTACTATACTGCAGTGGAGACAGAAACTGTGTGTATCTAAGGAGGGTAGCAACTCATTCATTTATTTCACGTTACCTTTTTTATTTTAACCAATTCTTCATGGTAACTAAGTGCTACATTTTGCTATTTCTCTCTTTTAAAAGCCCTCTAAATTAGAAATCTTGATCTAACTGGACCTATGACTATATAAAATACAAAACCCTGACTTCCTTTTGTCTACATATCAAGTGTAAAATTTTCCAAATCATATAAATTTTATCAGGGCATAGGGTTTCTCCAAAGAATATAAAGATATTGTTAAACTCAATATAAACTTTTATGAATGTGAAAATTCATGGTTATACATTCCAGGGGCTCATATGAATATATATGTGTATATATGTATACATGTGTGTGCATATATATATACATATTTATAAGCATGTGCCTACACATATATTCTGTACATAATTATGTACATTTTTAACCTGGGATTTTCACTAAAATATTTTTTTTCCTCTGACATTAAGCTTCCTTATCAGACTTAGTCTTAGAAGTGACATTGTCAAATCAAATGTTTAGCTGAAAGATTATTTCCATCTATAGAGCTGGGAGAGGGAATATACTTTCTAAGTTGATGAATATACATTTATCCCCAATGAGTAAACAATAGAACATTGAAGAGTGAATTAAATGAAAATGGGATCTCTTAATTTTTGAGCAGAAATTATTAAAGATCTTAAAATAGTGTTCAAAATTATTTCAGAATACTTCCTGAATGTCACTTTTTTTAATCTTTAAAATGCTGTCATCATTATTAACAATTTACATTAATGTCTCCAATTTTCTTTTAAATAATATGATGAGAGAAATGTAGATAGCTATTCTCTTGTAGAAAATAAAAATTGAAAAATGCATGAGAAAAAGGTGACTGTGTTCCTCTGTTTACAAAATTATTTAAAACTTCAATTCATTAGTGTGACTTTACCTTTTTATGCCATTCTATTCAGCTGAAACCTGGTTAATTCCACATTACAACAGCTGACGTTTTCATCAGGAATGTTTGAAAAGTGGATCTCTGACTGAATACTTCCTAACAAGAGGAGAGACAACTTCATTTCAGATGCTTCATACATATCATAATTCTCCTGCTGAGCTATCTATTACTCTGTGGGATCATAAGTTATTTCTACATTATGCAAAATGCAACATGCATCAAAGGTGACACATGCCATTTGGGGGTTTTATTATGGATAACCTAACAAATTGTGAGGACAGTCAAGTCAAAATGAGATTTCAGAATACCAAATATGCATTCTGGCCTGTGGCTCATCTGATGTGTGGTTCTTTTATATGCTTGTTCTGCTGCATTGTGGAAATGCCTCCAGAGAGTCAAGTATAAAAAGGAACACTAAGTCTGTCTCTCACCAAGCACTGCCTGTGTGTTTGATTCTGTAATCTCATTTTAAGTGTCTCTTGCAAATTGAGTCATGTCCT
The DNA here is from genome assembly GCF_016433145.1 of Gracilinanus agilis. Taxonomy (NCBI): domain Eukaryota; kingdom Metazoa; phylum Chordata; class Mammalia; order Didelphimorphia; family Didelphidae; genus Gracilinanus; species Gracilinanus agilis. Next base: position 142,623,108 of record NC_058135.1, on the reverse strand, counting down.
GCGAGGATAGACACTATCATGTGCAACAAAAATACACAGTTAACGAGATCCTGTACTGTTCACATATGGCTAAACATATTCTCTAATATGTTTAGGTGAAAATAGATGTTTTTTTTTTCTGCACAAGGCTGCATGCTCTGACACTTCCTTTTTTCTCAACATATGGTTGAAAGTAGAGCATAGTCCCTAATTATGATTCAGAGGTAACAAAGAGCAATTAAAGCAGAGATATTCTTTCACAAACTCCTGAAGAAACAAATCTATAAAACTGACAGCCCAAAGAAGATTCCCATTCTACACTTTTCAACCTCTATTTATATTGGGGAGAGAGGACATCATCTGAGAACAAGAAGACCTATTGTTTTGCTCAATTAGATAATGACTTTATTATTGGCTTCTTTGAGAAAATTTGACATCACAATGGAGAATAGGAACTGTCCAGCACCTGAAAGTTAATAGAAACAGAAAAATGAGGTTGTTGGACATAATCTGAAATAAAATTGTAAGTGTGCCCTCTAAATACACATGTGAAGCAAATTAATAGCTTTGTGAAGCTCAACACCTGATTTTGTAGCTCAGTACCAAGTTCTTATAGCTGTTATTTTTTAAAATTGCTTGAAACTATCTATTTTGGTTGCTTCTTACTGTCCTTGGTCCTATACATCACTAACATTATTCCTGGTTATTGATGGCAGAGCAGAATCTTTCCAATCATGATATATTTTCCCCTCCTTCATCCTTTATTTTTTTTTATTTTAAACCCTTAACTTCTGTGTATTGACTTATAGGTGGAAGATTGGGTAGGCAATGGGGGTCAAGTGACTTGCCCAGGGTCACACAGCTGGGAAGTGTCTGAGGCCAGATTTGAACCTAGGACCTACCTCCTGTCTCTAGGCCTGGCTCTCAATCCACTGAGCTACCCAGCTGCCCCCCTTCATCCTTTTTTTATTTCCTACCTTCTTGAAGAAGGAAGAACAAGACAGGTCTTCTTTAGTGATATGGCCACACTGATAGCTTAGGACAGGGTGAGTTGGAAGTGGGAAACAATACAAATGATGAAATTTATAAAATATTTATAAAATAATTAAAGTACATGGTTCTGTCTTCCCTAGAAGAGATGATGAAAACAAAAATAAGGTTCAGACACCAACAAGTACATAGTCTGATGTAGAATAAAGGCAACATAGTATAAGGTAAAGAAAACTGTTTCAGAGACAAAATAGCTGCATTTGCAAATCAGTTCTACCACTTACTGCTTGTGTGACTAGACAAAGGACTCAGCTTCTCATTTATAAAAAGAAGGAATTGAATTTTAATTAGATGAGTCTTAAGATCCCATTCATGGGTAGTTAGGTGGCATAGAGTATAGGGCCTGGAGTCAGGAAGCCTCATTTTTGTGAGTTCAAATCTGACACTTACTAACCCTAGATAAGTCACTTAACTTTGTCTCATTCTTCAGCTATAAATGAGCTGAAAAAAAATAAATAGAAAAATCACTCTAGTATCTCTGTCAAGAAAATCTGAAATGTGGTCATAAAGAGTGAGACACTCTTTGAAAATGAACAGAAAATGAACAATGAGATCCCTTCCAAGGCCAGATAATGAACTTAAATATCTTTGTTATATGATACAATTTCCAGAGAAAGAAGAATGTAATAAAATTATGTAAGGTGTTAGAAAAAATAAATATGAAGGAATTCATAAAAGTTTAAGTTCAAGAATTAAATGGGAAATTCTAAATTTTATTAGTGAGTTTTTAAGTGAGATAGAATAATATGAATATTGTAAATTTATTTTAATGACTGAAAAGGAGAATATAAAAGGTGGATTGGTGCTAGAAAGAAGATCGAGTTTTAAGAATCTGAAATTTAATTTCCCTATATTTGGTACCTGGGAAGTATTCAATTCATACTGAGGGAGTACTCAGAGAAAATCAATAGTTTTATGACCATTCGTGGGATTTGTAAAATTAACAAGGACCAAAAGGGGTCAAAGGCACACAAAAAAATATCTACAATGATGTTTCTACAGCAGGCTTAAATCTGGTACTAGTGTGAGATCTATAGAGCTTCAGAAGCATAGTAGTTTACATCAAAATGTCAAGTAAAAATTAGTGATTCTAATCATTGAAATGCAAATTTAAAGAAAAAAGTCACATATCTACCTAAATCCTTTTTCTAAAACATTCCTTAATTAAGCATTTTCTGATATTTGAAGAAAGCTGATACAAAGCAATCTACCAAATCCAAAGGCAAGGCACTTGGAATAGTCTGGTGAACTGGAAGATTTTCTTCATCAAATTTAAGTAAAAGTTTTCCTCATAAATATACATGCTACTTTTGTTTTACTTTCTAGAGATAAGAATAGAGCTAATTATTCTTTCACATCAAGGATCTTTACATAATTGGATATATACATTTTCAGATACCCTTTCTTCTCCCAATATTTTATGAAGGCTTTTCTTTACCAGGATAAATAGCCAGAGTTCCTTCCATACATTCTCATACGGTGTATTCTGTTGTCTTTCATTTTAACATTTATATAATAGAGAACTCTAGTTTATACATCTTTCCCAAAATGTTATCCAGGAGTAAAAACATTATTTCAGTCATATTCTGACTAGATCAACTCATCACCAGACAATTATTTCCCTTATTCTTCAGATTATCACACTTTTAACACAGTTTAGGATGATTTTTTTTTTGGCTTTTCACATTAACTCAGGTAATTTGTATCAACATTACAGTCCAAGAGAAACTCTGTCCTTACACAAAGCATTTTCTAAGTAGATATCTATATTGTAATAAAAGGGGATAAAGGAAAGGTAAAAGGGAGTTTGGGTCCTTTGGTGGGAAAAGAGGGTGCAATAGTGGATTGAGGTGGTAAGGAGAGATGTAAGGGGATGGCTAAGTTTAAGGAAATAGAGGACAAGGTAGTATAATAAATGGTAAGGAAAGATGATGAGGTAATTAGGGGAGGCAGCTGCAACAGGGAGGCACTCAGAGACAGAGGTTACTGGGGGAGGAAGGCTGGACTCTTCCAGGGAAAATGGTATTTCTACAGACACAAAGGTTAGGGCCAGTCAAAAGTGGTTTGAATCTGACTAGACGGCTTTCTAGTCAGTTTCTCAAGTCCACAAAGAAGGAGTCCCAGGCTCCTCCCTGTCAGTGAAACTCAAGGGTTTACAGGAAGAAGTATAGAGACAACTACTTCCTTCCAAGATGGACGCCTCCAGCTTCCCTCAAAAAATAAAGATAATAATTCCTTCCCTCCTTCAACCCTCGCTTACCATCAAGCCAATGATTTAGCAAAGGGTTTGATTAGATAACATGGAGTTTATTAAAGTTTCAGGGTTGATTATAAAGGAGAGAGGAGTTCAGGGTTTCCCTAACAGCTGCAAGGGAGAAGCTCAAGGTGGGGGAGGGTCACAGGAATGGCTTGGACTGAGAGCCTGCTCTCTCTCAGCCAGGGAAGTTTGGTTGCCCTTGAGGTTAGGGACTACTAAAACAATAAAAAGCAGGGGATAGTTTGTTTCAAGGGTAAGCCCTACCTGTCTATGGGGGAACTAAATCCTCAAAGTCTAATTGCTACAACCCCAAAATCCACCCTTCTCCCATAGCCCGCAAGAAATTCAGGAAGGTAATAGCAGAATGGAATAGGGAAGGTCCAGAGAAGTTAGCTAAGTTCCAAATGTCCAAAGACCAAAGCCCAGATTCAAGGCAAGGTTTCAGCTCAAAGGCAGAGCCCAGTTCATCCCTCTGCTCTCCACAAGCTTCTGGGACCAACTGTCCTTTGTCAGAATTCTAAGGCTGGCTAACTGCCAGAAATTCTACAATTGGGTTTTGCAAGGATAAAAGCCTTGATTGCATCTCTGCATTACACTATATCACTACACTTAAAAATCTATTTTTAATAACAAGTATAGATGTTTAAGTTTATTTCCATTAATTTTCATTATTGTCCAATTATTCTAACTTGCTGAGATATTTTCTGATCTTGTTCTCAGATATATTGACTATTCTACCATGCTTTTTGATTTCTATGATTTTTATATGAACACCATCTACTCCTTCATATAAGTTACTGACAATAATGTCAAAGAACATTTGGGCATGGATAGATCTCTGGGGAACTCAAGTAGAGATTTTGCTCCAAAATGATATTAGCTACTAACTCCTTGAGGGAAAGGAATGCTTTTGGTAATTGTTTCTGCAGTATTCAACATTCTTCTTGATAGATGTTTTATGAATGGTTGTTGATGCACTGACATTAATCTATTAATGATTACTGTGAGTCCAAAATTTTTCATGTGCAAATAACTGATTTATCATTCTCATTTGAAGCATAAATGTTTTGTCTATCCTTGACTGAAATCTAAAAATAAAGTATATACAACATTCTCCTAATCTATCAACCTTATTATTCTGTCAAAAAAGAAAATGTCATTTAATTAGCATTACCACCTCTTGAAAAAGTTTGAAACATTATGTAAATCCTTGACTATAAGGTGTCATGTTAAAGGGGTGGGTTGCTAGATTCAAAATCCTTCCTTTTTGGAGGAAAGTAGAACCACTTGGAAATACTTTTAGTTTAATTGGGACTATTTCTTGGAAAAATATGAGATCAATTGTAGTAGTGGCTTGCTTATCTCTTTAAGAATCACAAGTTTATCATTTTCCTCTATTTTCTGATAGACTCAACACAAAGTAGTACTATGAGTAACTTCTCTTCTCTCTGTGTGTAAATATACACAAGTTAATTTTTAATATTCCCAAAGTAATCAAGGCAAAAAGAAAAATAATTCAGTAGCCCATAGTACAACATTGTAAAAATATTGTCAGTACAAATACAGGAATTTTGTTTTAGGTCTCATCTTTGGTTACTAATAGCAGGAAACAATTTTCTAAAGGCAGTCAATTCTTTCACAATTTGGCAATCAAGGAAAAAAAATTATTGATATATCCAACATACACAATACCATTTTACCATATCAAGAATTACTATTTCAAATGCTTTACTCCTGAAATAACTGACTACAATATGCTCAAGCTCTGCAAAGCTTAGTGACCTACAGTGCATCCCCTGCCCCATAATATCAATCATTTTCAACTTTGAGAGACCAAATCCAGTTATCCAGAATCAATGAGGTACAAATTATAGTACATAGTATTTGAAAAAACAAAACAGAGCAGATCTTGAGCAAAGTTCAGCACAATCTGTCAGAGCAAATATCTAATAATTACTTATTTGTTCAAGGCCTCTACTTATTTTTATGGCCTTATCCAAAAAATCTAAACCATATGATCACTGAGTCAATGATAGTTTATGACTACCATGTGTATCCCATAACTCTGCCTTAAACTTATTAATTGTTACTTAGGTATATCTTTAATTTGTTATCATCACTAAATATTTTCATGCTTCATCAGTACCTAAGGATACTTTAAACAGAAAAAAATCCAAATAGGACCATGGTTGATGTCTTTATGTCCATATATAACAACATTATATTGTGAACATTTGAGGGGAAAAAGAATTTAATTGGGATAGGTGGGGCAACAATTGGGGGAGAAAAAGAGAAAGGGATATCCTATTTTTTTCCTCATGTGTCCAGTTTACTAACCAGAATTAAGAATATATATATATATATATATATATATATATATATATATATATATATGTATATATATTTAATACTAAATAAGATGTACAGTTATGTGTGTATGGCAGTATGAAACAAGGATTTGCTCAACGAAGTACTATATAGTCCAATTGTAATAATGAATTCCTATGTTATATTTACTGGGGAATATGAACAAAAATTACAGAATCGCAGATTTAACTTGGATGTCAGAGACCATCAAATCTAATTCATACCTAAATCAGTGAGAATCTACTCTCTATATTGAGTTGTTTACAAATGTATTTGAACCCCCTCCCCCAAAACAGGAATTGACTAACCACTCAAGGAGTCTATTCAACTTTCAGATAGTCCTAATTATTAGAATTATATAATTTTTACTAATTATCAAATCTAAATTTTCTTCTTTTCATTTTTCACCCATTTCTCATCATTTTGCTTCTTGGAGATAGGGAGGAGAAAGTAGACATATACAAAAATCATTTCCATATGAGGACTTGTCAAAAACTGGGGAACATCAAACATGCTGTCTCTTTCCCCACAAATCTCTACTCTATAATGTGCACCCCCAGTTTAGTCATTAGCTATGAAAATGATTACCTCACTACTTTGGGAAGCCATGATTTCAAGAGAATGTCTCTTTCTACCTAATACATAACCCCTCTGTGCTTCTATAGGCAGCTTTCCATGATTTATTGCAAATGGAAAAACTGAAAACAAATCTACACCAATGTGTTGGCTTTCTTGTGATGAACCTCTCTGCATTTAGTATAGTTCTATTCACAGAAATTCAGTATGTCTATAGGCATTTATTTTGAATGATTTTTTTGAACCTTTACTTTCTGCCTTAGAAACAACTCTAAGACAAAAAAAAAAGCATGGTCTAGTCACATGGGATTAAGTGATTTACCTCATGTCATATACTTAGAAAGTATCAGAGGTCATGCTTGAACCCAGTCCTTCCAACTCCAAGCATGGGGCTCTACTCATTGAGCAGTGTAGCTGCTCACTTTTCTTTGAATGTTCATTCTTAAAGAGGAGTTGGAAAATTTAGACATTCTTTGGTATACTATTTTGGCGGTTCTATTACCAATGAGAGAGAGAGAGAGAGAGAGAGAGAGAGAGAGAGAGAGAGAGAGAGAGAGAGAGAGAGAGAGAGAGAGAAAGAGAGAGAGAGAGAGAGAGAGAGAGAGAGAGA
>NC_058135.1:142586151-142615964 GCF_016433145.1 Gracilinanus agilis | reverse complement strand
AGAGAGAGAGAGAGAGAGAGAGAGAGAGAGAGAGAGAGAGAGAGAGAGAGAGAGAGAACAAGCGCTGGTCTTGCAGTCAGGAAGAAACAAGTTTCTATGCTTCTTCAGATATGAGTTTTGTGATTCCCTAGACAAGTAACTAGACCCTGTGGGACTCAATTTCCTTTTCTATAAAACAAAGGAATTGGATTTAATGGACTTTTAGGGTCCTTTCTAACTAAATCTATGATCCTATGATTTTGAAGTGGCATAGTTCTGTCAAGTCATGCTTTGTCACTCAGTCTTTCATGTCACATCCTCAAAATCTCTTTGTGAGTTCCCAGAACTTCTCTTCATAAATAAAGGGAATGTTCAGAAATACCCAATTTGAATGTGTCATTGACCAAAAATTACTAATTCTGTGCTCATTTACGTTCCAGGTGCTGTCCAAGGCAAGAGGAATATAAAGACAAACATGCAAATAAAAAGCCAGCAGTTTCTGCCTCAAAGAACAGCTATGGAATTCTATCAGTTTGGCAGTGTCCCACAAGTGTTTCTAAGAATAAGTGAGAGCTATTACTATACATGATATGAGATGGGGAAATGGCATTGGATCCATGCAACACATAGCAGTAGGATCCAAACTCCTTCACATAATTCCACTTAGATTATTGGCCAATTTTAAATTGTCAAACACTTCTAAGACTGCTCCCACTCTTGAATCTTTGGAATTATCTTTTCCATTCAGTCACTAGTACAAATTTTGTTTAAGGTCTTCACCAAACTTCCTCCTTGTCATTCACTTCTCAAATCCTGCACCAACTCCCCAGCTCCTATATATACAAAAATGAATACTTCTCACCCATGAACTGGCTCTCACAAATACACAATCCAGGCAGTGATTCAGTTCATACTCCTTTCTTGTACCACAGATATACTACTTTCTAAAGGGTAACACAAACCTTAGGGTTACTTCCTGGCTTTCTTAGTCAAAACCAGAAAATTGAGGGCAGCTGCATTCTCTCATGGCCTCAGGCACACAGCTGTTCCTCATTTCCTTGCTTACTCAACTTCTGAACTTCTGACATATGATCAAGTATCAAAGGAGAGGTTTAGTGAAAGCAAAATTTGGCACAAACTGCAATAAAATTATATTCAGGTATTTTTGCCTTACCTTAGTGTTATCAAGAAGTAAATAAGGTAATCTGAGTGGGTCAATGAAGGCAATTTATAGTTTCAAGTCCTAACTGACTTTCTGAAGATTCTAAGATGTTTAACTGACTTTTTGTGACTGTTAGAAACTACAGAAGCAAAAAGTTTCTGTTAGCCACCTTGCATTACATTAGCTTTCCTCATTTTGAATCAATTATTTTAATAATGTTAATAACAACTAGTAAATCAATTTTGTGTTTCTTAATCCATAAAACTTGCCTTCTTTACTTTATAATAAATATATGTGCATATATGTTATCAGCAGCAATAAACAGGTATTGAATAAAACTCAAAGGCAAAATATATCACTAAAGGAAAAATTAGCAAATTCTATATTTGACATTCTAAGTAAATGATTTAACCTTTCGGGCAACTAAGAAAATAGCTTATGTTGATGATAGGTAGATAGATAGATAGATAGATAGATAGATAGATAGATAGATAGATAGATAGATAGATAGATACATAGATACATAGATACATAGATACATAGATAGATAGATACATAGATACATAGATAGATACATAGATACATAGATACATAGATAGATACATAGATAGATAGATACATAGATACATAGATAGATAGATAGATGATAGATAGATAGATAGATACATAGATACATAGATACATAGATAGATACATAGATAGAGTGGTAGATAGATAGAGTGATAGAATATTAGAGATATAATAGACATCACACTTGTATGTTTATGCACATAAGTGGATATCCATATGGATATGGATATGGACATGTGCCTGTCTATATAGAAAAATACACATTTGCAGACCCACATGTTTATGTACATATACATATGTGTCTCTGTATATAATTAAATGATTTCAGGATATTTAAGAAAGGTAAGCCTTCTAAGAATAAGGAGAGATATCTTCATTTTAGACATTTCTATGGCCAGACCTCATATGTATTCTTCTGCTCAATTTTAGAAGCCAGTTTCCAGGAACACATTGGTAAGCTAGAATACATTTAGAAGATGTCAACCAAGTCAATGTTGTGTTGATCAGTTGAGGGTAGTGGATATACTTATTAGGGAGAAGAGAAGATTCAGGGAATTTCATAATTATCTTTAAGGAAATATGATCTAATAGGCATGCTCACTTTGATTAGAGGGAAAATTAGCTAGTGGTAAATGCAGAGGAAATAAATTTTGGCTTGATGTTAAGTAATCTTTGAAAAAATAACCTTACCCTGATTTGCAGAGGGTTGAGGGGAAATTAAGATTTTCTAAAGGTTCTTTTTATTTTTCAGAAAATGTCCTCTACAGTTTTTTTTAATTCAGTTGTTCTTACTGAAAGAAAATTATTTTTTGTTGGAGAGGGTTCAAAATAGCATTTATTGGTTATCAATTTTCATTTGAACTAAGTCTGAAATAGCAAAAATAAAATGGCCTCATTTTAGAACATTTTAGAACATTTAGACCATTTTAGAACTCATGATAGAACATCAGTTGGATATTAACTTAGTATATCCTCTCACTTTTCACAGGAATAGCAGTGTCAACTTAAAAATAACACAGAACTTCCACAGAAGTCAGAAAAACTCACTCTTTAATCAGGAAAAAGGGATAGGTTCATTATTCTGGCCACCACACAGAGCCAAAGGGTCTGGATCCCTGGGAACTGTATCCCTGGGAGAAGACACCATCCTAGATGCCAACTCCAAAGGTAAACAGAACCTGAGGGTCTCTTCATACTTTTTTGGGAAGCCTACAGAAATTAACCATAAACAGATGTGTAAACCTCTTTGCAGTCTATAGCTATAGTATTAGGGAACATTCAGCTGTAACAAATCAAATGCAAAGGTCAAACTGAGTTTCCTGAGAAGAAACTTTAACCCAGTAGAGAAGCCTCAAAAGCAAAATAAGTATTAACATTTCACTATATGGAAAACAGGCATGCCTGGCACTGGGGGTTTCTCAAAAGGGCAGTGGTAAACTGAGGCATCCAGATTTCATGATGACAGCAGTATAAGTACAGATGTAGTTTGGATAACTTTAATTTTAAATATAGCCCTATCACCCCTGTAGATACTCATATTTATGAGTTATATAATAAATATTTATTCATATTGAAAATAAACAAAATTGAGTCCACCTCTTAATGAATGATAATGGAATTTCATGTCACAAAGAATTTTTCTAGACAGTTGAGGTCTTTAAGTCTTAAGTTGCAGAAAAATTGTCTACCTGCATTAATGATAGTAACTCCTATTCTTGGCATTCTTTACACTCATGAAATCACAGGTGTAGACATACATATTAAAAGAAAACAACTAAGCATCTTAACTTTTCTGTACAGAAAGCCCAGTGTCCATTCATCATTTACCACCAGTTTATAGCGTGAATAAAGATTTCAAGACATGTTAATTTTGACAGAGAAATCACTTGACTCTTGTGTAAGTTGCTTTCTCTTCTCAATTTCTAAAGGTATAAGCCAAACTCTATTATCAATATTTTATTTCATCTTCTAAGGGTCAATATTATTTGTCTTTATTTCCCCAACACTGTATATACCTCTTTTTTATTGTTTTGTTCAAATCTCCGATTGCCTCCCCTATTTCAGATCACTTACCATATTTCCCAAAGGACAAAATAAAATAATTTAATACCAAGAACATATGAGGTAGTACTATGTTTGTAAATCAATATAATCTAAAATACTCACAAAATCCAGAGCTTCTTAATATCAAATAAGAAACGCTTTATTTCCAGAAATTATCTACCAATAGAGGTATTTTTCTCCTAATTTTAGAAATGAAGAATTGTTGCTCAGATAAATAAACTTACTTGTGCAGGTTCCTTCAGGCAGAAAAGGCTAAAACCAGGACACCAACCCATTTCTTGTGATTATGAGACTACTTCACCCTAACACTACTGCCTTTGCAGGAAGGAAGTTGTAAATTAAGAGAAAGAAGAATAGATCATTTCCTCATTATGCATGGAAAAATTTCAGGAAATCGTTAAATTTTAAGATATCAATTATTTCAACTAATTATATTAAAATTATAGATCAATTTTTTCTAGCAAATATAATGTTTTAGAATGTTTCTACTATTGTATAGTCCTTTTGCTTTTTCTCTTTTGAAAATCACTTCTGACTCCAAGTAAATGCTTCTAAAGATCCCAGAGGGTCTTAATTCATTCCTAGAAAGAAGCTGCACTTGTTCAGGCAAAATGAATTAAAAGTCTGAGCAATTGACCAGTGACCAAATAAAACAAACCAATCATTTAGTCTCCATCTCACTTCCTAACCTCCCCCTGCTTTATGTTCAAATTCAGTAAAAATGTTACCAAGGGAAGTGGTAGGTTTTCTGTGAAGCAGTTTGACTACTAACCTCAGTAGATAGCTGATTGGATATAAATTATTTTTAAATCTCTGTTCTAGATGAATACAAGCTGTTCAGTCAGATAAAAACTTGAATACTTATATGTAGGTGGGCTTATATACTTCATACATAAATCAATATCTATTTATAGATCTAGATATCAATCAAGATACAAATATAAATATAATTAAATATAGTCATTACTATATATCTAATTAAATATAACATTATACGGGTATAAAAATTTTAATAGATATCTAGCTCTAGCCAACTCTTAGTATCCATTGGTGTCTATGTTTATGTTTTGGAGTATAAATAAAAAGAAAGAGAAAAAGAGAGGGCGAGGAGGGAAGGAGGCAGAGAAAGAGAGATTGAGAGAGAGAGAGGGAGGGAGGGAGAGAAAGAGAGAGAGAGTGAGGGGGGGAGGGAGGGAGAGAAAGAGAGATTGAGAGAGAGAGGGAGGGAGGGAGAGAAAGAGATTGAGAGATCAAGTGTACTCTTCCAACAAAGGAACATTTCAAAGCTCATGAGGTTAAGAATTGTTTCCAAAACCTCAATTGAAATCTTTTCCTCAAAATTAAAAGTTTAAAAACAAAGCCAGCTGGGTTTGTGGCTGCACTTTTTGATGTAGGCTTTCTGGCTTTCTCAGAGTAAAGTTTAATTTGGGGATCCAGGGTTTGAGATGAATATTTACAAGATAGAAAGGCACAAAGGTCAAATAGGTTGAAAAGGTCTAAATGAACTGAGGTGTTTTTTTTTTTTTCATTTGCTTTTGTTTTTTGTTTTTTACCACTGGAGGAAATATTTACACTATATTGAACTATCAAAATCACCATCTGGATCAACAAACTGTTTCCATGTAAAATAGTTATACATTTTTTAATATTATATAATCAGCAATCAGGTAGTCATAGTAGCTAAAAAGCATCTCAGAAACCCTGAAAATACATGCATATGAACAAGCATAATCATACATATACACACATACTCATAACCAATTACTTTTCAAACTGTAGTCATAGAGACTTATTGAAGTCAATATGTTCAAAATTAAACTTTTGACTTTTTTGTTTGCTTGTTTTTTCTCAAAACTTCCCATCTTCACAATTTATCTATTACTGTAAAATACATCATGATTCATTCAGTTATACAGGTTCGTAATTTTATCCTCACATTATCCTGGAATTCCCAATCTTCCTATTACGACATATCCAACAAGTGTTTTTTCTACCTCCAAAACTCTCTCATTTGACCCCTGGTCTTTATTCCCACAGTCACTACCTTAATTCAGTCTCCTAACATTTCTCACCAAAATTATTGCTGCAGATTTCCAATTGGTGTCCCTACCTCCTTTTCCTCACCATTTCAATGCATCTACACCCTGCCATCAGAATAATTTTCTTTAACCACAGATCTGAACAGATCACTCCCTTACTCGATTAAAACCAGTGACTTTCATTACCCTGAATACCAAGTACAAATTCCTCTATTCAGTTTTTTAAACACTATATAACTTGGCTCTAAGCCATCTTTCAAGCTGCATTAGACATTCCCATTCCATATTATATGATGTAGCCAAAACTGTTTTCTCTCTTTCTCACACACCATCTCTCATTATACTTTTGTAATGGCTGTTGCACAAGCCCATAATGACTTCCCTCCTTGCTTCAATCTCTTGAAGTTTTTCTCTTCCTTAAAGGCAAAGCTTAACAATTATATGCTCCATGAAGTCTTCCCATATCTTCCCAAATGCTAGTGTTCTCTATTAAAATTACTTTATATTTAAGTATTTTGAATATATTTGTCAATATTCATTTTATACTTATGTAAATTTACACATATACGTGATGTAAATATGTTTATAAATTTATTTATAAATATTTTACAATAATAATTAATAAATAGATTTACTAATTTGTTATATATTATATATATATAAATAGATTTATTAATTCAATAATATCAAATAAGCACAAACAAAATTTGAGAATATCTAGGAGAAATTAAAGTAGACTACATGGTAATGAGACAGCAAGAAAGGAATACCTTTTCTGGGTCTTCTTGTGTTGTCCAAACAATTATGTTTTTAAGTATTTTATGTAGGTAAGGATTATTTTAAGGTGATGTCAATGTTCTAGTTGCTTAGTTAACTTAAGAAGAGTTGATAAATTTGTCCAAACTAATAAGAAGGTGGGGTGGTTTCAAAATAGTCATAATGTCTTAAGAGCACATAAAGCCCAAACCTTTCCAACAATTCTCACGAATCAATATTTATATCATGTTTCAAAGAAAACAGAAATCCAAACCCAACAAGAAGTCACAAGACTCTCCTACTGGAAACTACTTGAAAGAGAGGCATAGTATGTGTACTTTCATGAGATAAGAGAGAGACAGGCTGGCTGAACACCCTCCCCCATCCAGTGCTGAAACCTGCAATTAGACCAGGCTAAATGTATGAGAGTCAGGCAGAAACTTCAACTTTGAGGGTTTCCACCTGACCCATCACAAGTGGTTTAGAGCTCTGATAATGACTGCCAGGGAGGGACTAAGTGTGAGGAACCTGGCTGGACATACTAGGCCAGCAAACTACAGTGAAAAACTTGCACCAGGACAGTCCAGTTCAGCAGGTTAGGGCAACCAGCTAAATCCAGTATTCCAGCAGAGGATTAAGAAAAGAGAAGATTTGGCCTCAGGGAATAAAAGCTCAGACACTGGTTCAGTAAATCAACAGAGGAGGAAGTTTATAGTCTATAGGGCTGGGTGAAAAGTAAGTAAAATGAGTAAACAAGAGGAAAAAAAGCTACAATTGAAAACTTCTATGGGAGTAAGGACCAAAGAATAGAACCAATGGACGAGATAAAGATATAGAACACATCAAGCAAAGTCTCCCAAAAAACAGTGAATTTAATGCAGGCTATGGAGGGCCTCAAAAAGGAATCAAAAAAAATTGAAACAAGTTGAAGAAAGAAGGAAGGGTAAAAATTGTAGCCTAAAAAAATGAAATATGTCATCTGGAAACAGAGGCACAGGCACTGAAATCCAGAATTGACCTACTAGAAAATGATGCAAAAAAATTGGAAGAAGAGAAGAATGACTTCAAAGGAAGAATGAACCAAAAGGAAAAAGAGAATCAGACTTCATGAGATACAAAGAAATATTAAAACAGAATCAAAAGTATGAAAGAAGTGAAGATAATATGAGACACCTCATTGAGAAAACAACTGATGGCCTTCCTAGCGTAGAACCAAGATAGGTGAATAATTAAAGCAGCAGCTCCATATCACCATGAGAATCCTCCCCTACCAAGATTTAAAATATCATGACAAAATGAATATAAGAGTGAAAGAATGAACAATGAGACAGAGTGAACCAACTTTCAAGAAAAGAAAAACTCAAAAGTTAGGAAGACAACATCTGGAGGACTGAGGTGAGAGGAGAGGAGAGCAGCAAGAGGCTATAGTAAGGAGTGAAGAGCAAGCCAAGACCAAACCAGAACCCCTCACCCAACATCAACTGTCACAGGTTCTGAACTTAAGCCCAACTTAACATTCAGACCCTGAGATCCTGCCTGGGAAAATAGTGGCCCAAGCTAAGTCATACCCCTTGAAATGTTAAACTTGTTGAGAAGTCCAGGGTCTAAGCCCAGGACAATCTGACCTGAAAAAGGTTGATCTGTGTGGACCTAGAGAGAAGCAAGAATCTCATCTGGGCTTGGAATGAGGACATAAGCCACAGTTTGGGGTAAGAACACAGTTCACAGGGGGATCCCCCCTGGATCTTTTTGCCCAAAACTAAGGGCAGAGCTCCAGGATTGGACAATGAAGGGTGTGCCTGATTGGAGCAACATGGAAAATGGCAGGGTGGAATTCCTGCAAGATACAAGGTCAAGCCTCACCCAGAATTCCAGGGGAACCTCCTGGAGAACTCTGGGTGAGAGAACAGTTTGAAAGCAGTTAAACAGTTGAATCCTGGGGGTTGAAGTGAGCAGGTCATGCTGCTTGCTGTTCCTGGTTTTGGGTTTGCTTTGGAGGCCATCTGGGGCAAGAACCATCTTGGTTCTGCTCAGTGGTTTGCTTGTTTAGCTGAACTAGACCTTTATAGAAATAGCACAATGGTTATTTAGTTGTTTTAGTTATTAGAAGTGATAATTATAGGCCTGAGGGCAAGCCAGCTAAAAGTGTGCCACTCCCTCCTGGTGGGGAGAGGCAGTTTCTACCTAAAAGTTCAGGACTTCCCAGATCTTATCCAAATCCTAGAAACCCCTTCCCTGCCTTCCCTTCCTCTTTTATCAGTAAAAATTTCATCTTTTAGTAGATTTGCCTGACTATTATTTTGGGCATACTCACAGCCGCCATAGAGCTTGGTTCCTTTCTGTTGCCAGCCAAAGAAGTCAGATCCTTGTCTGTCCCTGATAACAACAAGACATCAAGCTTCTCCTATTGTCTCTCAGTCAAACCTGTGGGGAATATAAGTTGAGAAAGTGAACATCATTAGAGATTTGCCTTGCTGAGCCTTGCCAGAGGACATCATTCCTGCCTCCATTTCCAACTGATTTCCAACTGTTTTGTGGGAGGGGTGAGAGTAAGGAGTACCTACCCCTCCCTATTCACTCAAGCCTGTGTGTTGGGGAAGAGTGAGTCCTGCAGGTTTCTAGTTTAAGGCCATCTCTTCAGCTTCCCCAAATATCACTGTTAAGATCAACATAACACTTTTTTGCCCAAAACTAAGGGCAGAGCTCCATGTTTGGACAATGAAGGATGTGCCTGATTGGATCAAGAACATAGTGAGACCAAAAATGTGAGCCTAAGCCTGGGGCTAGCATTTGATCAGCCCCTGACCTGATCACATTCTGAATGAGTTAAAAGTTTACATCCAAGCCTGAGGCATGTCTTTAAGCTATCAGCATCTCAAGGGAGGGGGCTCTCAGAGTTCTCTCCCCTTAGAACATCTGATATACTAGTAACAGCTAAGAAAATTAGATAATAATAGCATCAAGGAAGGACTGATGTTTAAGAGGGTACCCCAATTTCCTAGAAAACCAAGTCTACCTATAATTAGATAGGAAAAATAAGCAAACAAAACAATGTGCCTAACTCTAATATTTATAGAGACAAAGAGCAGGGTACTGACACAGAAGGGGACTGAGAAAGCAAAAGAAACACACACAAAGTCCAAAAGAAAAAATATGGATTGGACACAGAGTTTGGAAGAGTCCAAAAAAGACTTCAAAATTCAATTAAGAGAGGCAGAGGAAAAGCGAGAAAGAGAATTGAAAGTGATGCAAGAAGAAATGGGCCAACTAAAAAAAAGGAGAATCAAAAAGTGACAAAGGAAAATCTGGCCTTAAAAATCAGAACTGAACATCTAGAAACTAATGATTTCATGAGAAATCAAGAATAATAAAGAAGAATCAAAGCAATGAAAAAACAGAGAAAAATATGTACTATCTCATTGAATATACAATGGACCTAGAAAATAGACCTAGGAGGGACAATCTGAGAATTATTGGACTACCTGAAAGCCATGATTGAGAAAAAAACTTGGATATCATATTATAAGAAATTATCAAAATAACTGCCCAGACATCCTCAAACAAGAAAATGAAATTGAAATTGAAGGAATTCACAGATTGCCTCCAGAAAGAAATCCTCAAATGACTACTTCCAGGAATGTTAAGCTAAATTCAAGAGCTACCAACCGAAAGAAAAAATACTTCAAACAGCCAGGAAAAAAAAACATTCAAATACCATGGAGCTAGAATAAGGATCATATAGGACCTAACAAATTCTACCTTATAGGATAAAAAAGCATGGAAACTGATATTCAGGAAGGCAAAAGATTTGGGTTTATAACCCAGAGTCACATATCAAGCAAAACTGATTACATTCTTTCAGGGTAAAAATAATCATTCAGTAAGACAGAAGATTTCTAAGCATTCCTGAGGAACAAGCCAAATCTAAACAAACAAACAAAAAAAATTTGAAGTTCCAACATGAGTCACAAGAGAAGTCCAAAAAGTAAACAAGAAAGAAAAAAATTAAGGCACTCATTAAGGTAAAAAGTCTATATATCTATACAGAAATAGGATTTCTATAATTCTCAAAAACCACCCTTAGTAGTAGAGAAGATAAAAGGAATTTACTCAGAAAAAGGGTGGAAAAATAAGATGATGATGAGGAAACAACAGACCTAGAAAACAGATCTAGGAGACACAATTAAAGAATTATTGGAGTAACCAAAAATCATGACCCAAACTAATAAGAACATGATTATGAGTGTAGGAACATACCAATTTTAATGAGGCATGGCATTTGACAGTTGGATGCTTTGGTCCATAGCTATTTATTTCATAAATAAATATTTCATCTATTCTATGGGAAACTATGTGAATATGTTAAATTAACTTTCTACTGCCAACTTGCAAAACTTAGGCAAGATAAATTGAGAATTTTGTATTTATAAAATCCTTTATGCAAAAATCACAATGTTGGATTCTCTCCTTTGATATAAGTCCACCTAATGCCAAAGGCTCTTCATACTGTATTTCCTGTCTCCTTTCTCTATTATTATGAAAGCTTTCTCCACCTGAATAGTGCGTTTCCCAACTGAGGGAAAGGCTAATTCACAGAAAGAACTACAAGATGCAATTATTCCTAAGGGATCATGGAGGAGGAGAAAAATGATTATTTAAAATGGATGGGAATTAATTATGAAGAACCAAATCCATTCTTAAAAGTTTTTAGTTATTCTTCAGGTATTTGATTTCCTGGTGCTTCATTTAATATCCATTTAAAGAGAATAGGTTTTAAAAATTATTATTTACAGGCTTTATTAATATTTCTCTTATTTTTAATATTCATATTATTGTCATTGCTGAAAAATACCCTCTTCTACTATTCTTAGGACTTAATTCTCCTTTTTTTTAAAAAAAGATATTAATACTTAAGCAAAAATAGCTGATGTAATGATGCTATATGACAAAGTCTACAACTTCTGCCCTACTCCTCTCTCCCTCTCTGTTCTCAGAAATAAATTCTTATAATTTTGTTTACATAGCAATTATGAGTCCAATTTTCATTCAGGAATTTTCCATTATTATATAGTTATTGTGTGCATTATTTTTTCCTGCTTTCTTCATTCTCCTTCACATGCATAGGATAGAGAAATCTTCCCCCTGCAGAACAGGGAGAATAATTTCATCTAATGGTCATGATTGTGGCCAAGCAGGTACTGTGGAGCATTTAGAGCTTGGTCAAACAACAAAAACTCCAAAGTGATCCACTGTGTCCCCAGCCATTTTGACCTTTATCTTGCCACTGGACATTAATGACTTTGGAAGAGAGAGTGAGCCTAAAGACTTTTTGCAACTCTGTCTCATTTAAATCCAGTTTGCATGCATGTCAAAACATCACCCCCCAGTTGTCACTGGTTCTTTTGGAAAATGAAGGATGAATAACATCTTCTTTCTCTATTATTTCAATGAAATGTTCCCACATTTCCCTAAATTCCTCATATTCATATTTTCTTACTAGACAATAATATTCTGTTATAGTTACATTCAGTCATTAATATTTTATTAAGCACCTGTTATGGTGCACAATTTTTTAATCTATCCATTTTCTTATTATTGGGGCAGTGCCTGTATATATCTATCTATATCTATACTATACCCAGATCATTCCATTATCCATTCAACTTTCAAAGTGACCAAGTCAAGTCCAATCATGTCATTCTCATATTCAATTAATTCTAGGAGTTCCCTATCACATCTAAGATCAAAAATAAGCTGTTTCTTTCGAAAGCAACATCCTTCATAACCTAACCACTTCAAATCTTTTCACTATTCTTATTCCTTACTCATACATACTCAATGATTTCTCTATGTATTTCAATGGCACAATTCTTGTTATTCTTTCTTTAATAAAATGCTTCATTTCCAAACTCTATACATTTTATCTGGATGTATTCCATTTCTTGAATTCCTTCTTTCTTCTCTGTTTCCTGCCTCCCTTCAAGTCTCAGCCAAAATCTCACTTCCTAGAAATTATTTTTATTAAAAAAAGTTTGTTAATTTGGTGGTTTTGAGTTTTAACAAGAATAAAAATCTCCTTGACTTAAAATTCAATGAATCTATGCATTTGTCTTCCTTAATGGCTTCCTTTTTGGGATAGAATGATAAGGACCAACTCTTTAAATTCACTTATAAAGGGACTTTCAATGTAAGAAAATTTCCTTCATTCAGTTCAGGTCAGCACATTTTCTGCAAGGCTGAATCTTAGAGAGATGCCCAAAGTATTGAGATGTTAAGTTGCCTAGGATCCCACTGCCTGTAGTTTTACAAGCAAGGCATAGAAATTGTTCTTCCTGGCTTCAACTTAACTCTCCGGCCTCTACTCCAGAGATCTCTCTTCTTTTTTGAAACAGTCAAAAATAGGTTAGCATGGAATTAGAGAGCACAAATGAATGGCTGTAGCCACAGTGGAATTACATCAAGCCTTTTAGCCCAGAAATTAAAATTCAGTAAAGTTCCATTTCTGGTTAGAGTTAAATTTTTGCATCAAGAATGTCTTCATTCATCTATTTAGGCCTTGAGGTAATATGCACTTATAATAAGAAAACGGCTCATGAAACCTTCTTTATATAGATGCTTTCTATGGCTCTTGAGGCATCAAGTTTAACCACTTAAATTAGCATGCAAGACACATTTACATACCTTAGTAATATATTTTTTCATTGTCATTTAATTAAGTAAATTGGATTTAGGATGTCCATGTTTTAGTGGGTTGATATGCCTTTTCCCCTAAAGGGCTCTAGGGTTCCACTTGAGTTGACATTCTTGAAACTCAATATGAATGAATGAACATTTGGTACAGAGGGTGATTTGGTACAGAGGCCTTTTAAAGTCAGAGAGCTATTGACCAAATTAGTATCTTAGGCAAATGTTTTGAAAATTGTATTTTCCATCCTATTCAAAGTAAATGTATTGAATGCCCTAGTATTGCTGGAGTTCTAATTCATGAAATTTAAATTTTGAATTTTGGAGCAGAGAGCATATATAAGAATTTTTCTTCTATATAATATGTAATAATACATAACAAATAAGTTTATGTTTATTCAGGAAGTATATGAAAGATTTATATGAATTTCCTCTAGGAATTTTAGTTAAGAATTAAATATGGAGTTGTATGCTGGTAGCAAAGACTGCAGAGCAAAGGATACTCAGATTGCCCAAACCCTCCAAACACACAAAACTAGAAAATAAATCACTTCAAAACAGAGGAAATGAAGAGGGACACATCTCAATAGGGTGAGAAGGGAGATTAGGGCAATGAATGCTGTAATATAAGGAGCTTGAGGTGCAGCCCATACCCACACTGGTCCAGAGCATTTCCACATTACCTGAGACAACAAGGTAGTTGATAGGGGAGACGCCCTATTCACTGCTGAGAGTCCAGAGGCAATGAATCAACAGAGGAGAGGATCAGTCCAAAATTAGCTCTACCATCTTCAACTTGGCCTGAGGTAATGGAAGGCAGAGAGGTGAACATCCCAACAAGGGGGATAACAAGGAAACCAAAAGTAGGGGAAGTTAAATTCAGCTGGAAAAAGAGCTGTTACAAGCTGCTTTACAAAGATACAGCTGATCCAACACCTGGAAGTACACACTGAGTGACACATAGATAGCCAGACCTACCCCAAGCACTAGAGAAGGTAACACTGCAAGCTTGGAATAATGCTTTGCACCCCAGGAGAAGAGCAGAACTTCAACAAACAGACAAGGTAATAAGGAGAAATAGAATTAAATATATTACTTTCAAGAGATTTTTACTTAATGGCAGAACAAAGAAAAGACCAGGGAAAAAGTTATTTCTAATGTCAGGACTAAAGTGATTTCATCTTGAAGTCCTATATGCCAGTGATGGACCTTCTGCTTTTTCTTTTTAGACAATTGTAATTACTGCACAAGCCTTCTGATCCTCAATTTTTTTCCCAATGTGAAAAGAGATTCAGAATGGAGACTAGGAAGAAGTCAAAACTTTGAAATTCGTTCTGGGGTTTACTCTTCCACCTTCAACACTCTGAGAGTCTTTATCTGTGACAAGTATGGTTACCATTGGAAGATTAACTGATTAATTAATCAAATCCACAATAAGATACATTGAGGGAATTACACTTTTCATGAGGCATGGAGAAAGAAAGAGGCAATGAATGTTAATGTAAGAACAAAGAACATATGAGGAAAGGGTGGAGCAGGAGGAGGAAGCTGACTTTAATAGTCTGGGAAGCAAAAGGGAAATAAATCACTAGGCATCAGTGAAGGAGGCTATGATGGAAAGGAATAAACATCTTTGACAAGATCCTGATATATTTCAGCCTCTATAATAAAAGTGAAAGGAGCAAGTCTTTATTATACAGTTACAAGGATTTAAAAATAGTTACCCTATGCAATTTGGAACCATGTCCAAAAGGCTTTAAGAGACTGTCTACCCTTTGATCCAACCATACCATTGCTGGGTTTGTACCCCAAAGAGATCATAGGGAAAAATACTTGTACAAAAATATTTATAGCTGAGCTCTTTGTGGTGACAAAAAAATTTGCAAAATGAAGGGATGCCCTTTGATTGGGGAATGGCTAAAAAAATTGTGGTATTCATTGGTGATGGAATACTATTGTGCTAAAAGGAATAATGAACTGGAGGAAATCTATGTAACCTGGAAAGACCTCCAGGAATTGATGCAGAGTGGAATGAGCAGAACCGGAGGACATTCTACACAGAGATAGATAAGTTGTGGCACAGTAGATTGTAATGCATTTCTCCACTAGCAGCATTACAATGATCCAAAACATTTCTGAGCGACTTATGAGAAATATTCTTTACATCCAGAGAAAGAACTATGGGAGCAGAAACACAGAAGAAAACAACTGCTTGACCACATGTGTTGATGGGGATATGATTGGGCATGTAGACCCTAAGTGATCACCCTAATGCAAATATTAATAATATGGAAATTGGTCTTGATCAATCACACATGTAAAACCCAGTGGAATTGCACATTGGCTATGGGAGGAGGGTGGAAGGAGGGAAGGGAAAGAATATGAATTATGTAACCATGGAAAAATTTTCACAATTAATCAAGACAATGAAAATAAAATTTAAAAATGATAATAAAAGAATAGTTACTCTCAGTTAATAATCCTCATTTCTTATATCCTACTGATTTACTTTGTGTAAGAAGAAGCTCCTAGGTATCTGATTACCTGGTATGTGACTGTTGTGACCTGGAAATATTTAATTAAGAGGTTCCTGGGAATATTTTGAGTTAGGCAATGGACTTATGAATACTGGATTCAAATCTCTTCCAGCTCTGTCCCTAAGCCTTGAGTGACCTTAAGCAAACCACTTATCCTAGCTGTCCTCAGTTTTCATATATATAAAATGAGATTCTTTGGGCTAGATAACATCTAAGGCTCCCTCTAATTCTTTTTTTTTAACCCTTGTACTTCGGTGTATTGTCTCATAAGTGGAAGAGTGGTAAGGGTAGGCAATGGGGGTCAAGTAACTTGCCCAGGGTCACACAGCTGGGAAGTGGCTGAGGCCGGGTTTGAACCTAGGACCTCCTGTCTCTAGGCCTGACTCTCACTCCACTGAGCTACCCAGCTGTCCCTCCCTCTAATTCTTAATTCATTACTTACACAACCACCTCCCTAGTTCATGCCCTCAACTCATTTTTCCTAAATTATTATGATATTCTCCAATTTTGCTTCTCTTCCTCAATTCTTTACATCTCCATCCATTTTCCCTCTACAAGAGTTCCAAATTAATTTTTGTTAAGACAGGGTCTGACTATGTCATTTTCATAGTCAGGAAACTTCAATGGTTTTGTATAATAGCTCCACCAGCAAATATATCTCTGTGATAATTAAGCTTCTTATTAACATCCCCTTTACCTGCCTTTCTAATTTTCTTATGCATTACCATCTGCCATACCCACTACTCATCAACCAGACAGGACTATTCTCTGTTCCTCATAAATGAAAGTGTCTACCTTTGCATTAATTATGTCCAAAGTTGAAACGCTTACCTTTGTCAATTCAGGCCCTTAAAATCTTTTGTCTCCTTCAAGATTCAGTTCAAAGTTTCACCTTCAACAGGAGGGTAGAAGGACTTTTCCTGTCTTTGCAACTGATAATGCTGCCTTCTCTAAGGTAACCACTAATTTAGTTGTATGCATATATATTTTTCACCATTTTTGTGCTTCTTCTACCAAGGTGTTGACTTTTTTTGAATAATTCTCTTAAATCACTCTCATTTCTTTCACCAATTTTCCTTCTACCTCTCTTATTTTATTTTTAAGTTCTTTTGTAGCTCTTCTAGGAGGTTTTTTTAATCTGACATTTCACATTTTCCATTAAGATTTACTATTTAGCTATACTGACACTTGCCTTTTTCTGAATTTGTGTTTTGATCTCTCCTGTCACCACAGTAATTCTCTGTGGTGAAGAATTTTTTGTCCTTGTTCATTTTTATGGGCAATTTTGTGATGTTTCTTTTTATGCTAAAATTGGACTCCCTTCCTGTGTTAAATGGGACTCTGTCCCAAGTTTCTTGTTCTGGAGGCTATAATGTTTGTAATAACAGGGATGTTGGGAAGCTGATGGACTGGCCATCTTCTATAATACAAGGCCCAGGATATGGCTGCCTACCAGACTGAGGCTGGGCCATGTGGACCTGGTTACCCAAAAGAGTGCACTGTGCCTTGGGGTGTCCAGCTACAGGTGCAGGAGCCTTGTTGATAGCTTGCTAGGACAAGGCCCACTACTTCTTTTCCCATAGGATGCCTGTGCTGAATTATACTCTCCTCTTACCTCAGGGAGACAGACATTTCCTACCAACCTTCTAAATTGAGTTAAGCAGAAAAATTGTTTCTTCTCATCCTTTTGTTGGTTTAACCATTCCAGAGTCATTTTGAGACATTTTAATATACATTTTGGCATTTAATTTGGGACAGTTCAGGGAATTCCTGCCTTATTCTGCCATTTGGCTGACAATTTAAAAATTATCTGACTGAGTCACAATTGCTGTCCAGGGTTAAAGATCTTCTTTACACAAAGTATGAAGTCTATGTTCTAAGTTTATATCAGGATGCTGTTGGTCTCAATAAATGAATTTGGTAGTTTGACATGTTTTTTGTGCCCTTTTCAATTCTAGGTGCAGTTGGTATAATCATTAGAACTAATTTGCTTTGTAAAAATGAAAGTTGGGATCTTAAAGGAAAGTTGTTGGGAAGAATACAGGAAATGAATCAATGAAGAATCAAGATATCATAGAGAATTATGAAGTAATCATAAGAAAAGGGCCACTTAACATTAAGTAGAATAAATGGTGGTTAAAATAAAGTACAGGATATGTATTTCTCCATTATCACAAATCCTGATCCAGAAGAATCAGATTGTTGGGGGTGAGTTATGACTGAGGATCAATAGGATGGGAATGATAGAAGTTATTAAGAAAATTATCCTAAACTAGCTCCTATATAATAATTATAACAGAAGGTCAGGAGGCCAAATTTGGACTTTAAAGACAAGATAACATGTAGACAACCCTAAGTATAATATCTCTAATAGTTTGAACTTATATATGCAAATTCAGAAATGCAAAATATAAACAGAAATATCCTAATTTAAGCTTTGTCTCTTTTGCAATCCATGGAAAATAATTGATAAGAAACCATGAGAAAACCTACATGCTTCATTGATAATCAAGTCATTGCAAAATTTGAGGAAGGTCCCTGGATTTATGGATGGATCATTTTCAGAGTACATGGACAAGAAGACAAGCAGAATGGTTTGTTATCTGTGCTATGGGAGGAACAGGTACCTACAAATATTGATAGTCAATTCCATTAGAGTACTAGAGTCTTTGCAATAGAAAATCTTCTATGCAAAAAGCCTTCTTGACTTAAGTTAAAGCATAAGGTCAATTAACTGAGAAATTCTGTTCTTGCACTAATTTGCTATTATGCTTCAATATGTCACAATATCTCTGATAGTGTGGCCATTTAAAGTGCTCTCAACAAACTAGCAGCCAGCATGTGAGCATCATGGTGCACCTTCTGGTCTTCATGCTGCCTTGACTAATGCCCCGGGCATTAGGCTTGTCATAATTCTCTGACTTCAACAAGTATTGGAATAGAATGGGAGTGTGATGTGATAATGACCTATCTGGCAGAGACTATAGAAAGAAAAAATTCTCATAGCACTATTTAACATACACATTAACAATGTGGCAATAATTGCTTTGCTTTACCAATACATAAAATCAGTGCTGGAGGGGAAAGAGCAAAATAAAGGTATTTCTGAACAACCATCTGTTATTCTCCTTTCTCTGCTTTCCTGAGGGTTGGTGGTACAGAAGGAACACAGCTTTATCCAAAATCACATTAGCTAAAAAAAATCACAAATCTAATGCTGAAATAGGTCTCAACAAAATAGAAAATTCTTCTGCACAGGGAGAAGGTCTCAAGTTTGTTACTTTTTCCCATTTTTTATCATTTGAATTATTTTAAGTTGAATTTTTGTTAGACCTCAAATAATTTCGATGCATATACTATAATTTGTAATTTCATCCTAATTCAGTATTTCAATGAAGCTTTAATCTTATTCATGTTAAATTTCTTCCAGTGGTAGAATGCAGATTAGAAACTTTACATAACTTCTCTTCCATGTATGTGAAGCAAGATCCCCTGATTCCAGCTGCTCTCCAGGTGAGGGCAACCAGAAGTCACATGAGGATTGCTGAAGGAAGTAGCAGGTGTTGTTTATGCATGCAGAAAAGAAGGAATAAGAAGTACAAGATAAATGTCTTCAAATACTTGATGTGTCAAGTGAAAAGATGTTAAGAATAGTTCTGTTTGACCCTGAAGGCTAAAACAAGAAATAATGAGTGGAATAGGTATCTCACAAGGTGATGGATTTCCCTCATTGGAAACCTTTGAGGAAAGAGTAGAAAAATATCTGCCAGCCAACTTGTAATGGGCTTCCTTTTTTTAGGAACAGACTGGAATAGATAACTTCTGAAATTGTATCCAACTCAAAAATGTCTTGAAGCTGCAGATGTCAGGAACACAATTAATGCTCCTATTGTTTAATTTAATGAGCATAACTAAACATGTATTTTACCCCACATACTTTTCTTAAGATTAGAACTAATATAACAATCTGGGAATCATATACACAGAGTATAAATACCAAGGAGCTAGAGCAGGGGTCGGCAACTTATGGCTCTCGAGCCATATCTGGCTCTTTTGAGGGCCAGATATGGCTCTTTCTGCGGGAGCCATAAAGTCAACTGTGGCACAGTAACTAACAGTTTACACATGACATCGTGCGTCACGTGATACATGACGTGATCCTTTCAGTAGTGCAACTATCTTCTAACATAGAAGCTCCCTCATTGATATTGCCATGCGAGACAAATCCTGGTCTTTAGTTCGGCTTGGTAGGTGTGCTGTGTGTTCCTCTTTCTGCCCTCCTTTTACTCTTTCAACACTTGTTACAGACATCTTGGGGTTCTGTATAGTGATTGATCACTTTTGTCTACATTCTCTACCCCTCTGCCTCTGATTTACATGGCTTTATCTCAGTGCATTCATGGAGTCTACACTCCCTATTTGTGGGATTGTTATTGTTTTTAACTTTTCTACCTGCTCTTAAAGGGGAACTATAGTCAGATTACATCTTTACATATGCTTCATTAGTGAGAAGCATTTCTCCCCAGTAGTTGTTTCATTTGATACAGAATAATTGACTAAGCAGCACTGATAAACACCTGTACCAGGAAATGTGTGTGATGTGTCCTGGCCAGTTTTCCATGAAAAGGTACCCTCCTCCCCCACTACTTACTAATGCCTTCACACAAGTTATGTTATTTTCTGTAATCTACTGATCTCCTACTTAATTTATGTGGCCAAATGGCTTAACCAGCAGGCCGGCAGCTTTTTCTTCTCCTGTTGCCTGACTTGAGAGAGGGAGAGGAAAAAGTATTCTTCCCTGAATTTTTCTCTCTTTATTTCAGCAATTTTCTCAGGGTAAAGGAGGTTTATATGTATGTGTGCAGTTACATCAGTACTATAATGCCCCATTAAGTCTTGTTTTTTGATTAATAATCAAAATAATTTTGATTAATAATCAGTGAAACCATGCAGCACCAGAAGTCACATTAATGTACTTTATTTATCATTGGTTAGCACATAATAACGTTATTAAAAATAGTTCCGAGACTTATTGTACTTTAAAAGTGTTGTTCTTACATAAAATGCACATATTTACTTGTATTCAGTATGAAACATATTGTAAGGCTCTCACAAAATTACATTTTTAAAAATGTGGTTTTTTTGGCTCTCACTGCCAAAAAGGTTGCAGACTCCTGAGCTAGAGGAAAAGGCAGAAGACCCCAGGATTTATTGGATTACAAACCATTTTGTATATCCCAACTATATATAGTTTATAGATATAATAATGGTTTATAATCCAATAAATAATCATGAGGAGTTGCCATACAGGTAAGAAGAGAACCATGAAAGAATGCTGTCTTGAAATCCCAGAAAGAAAAGCATATCTTAGACCTGTGGTTCCCAAACTTTTTTGGACTACCACCCCCTTTCCTTAAAAAATATTACTTAGCCCCATGGAAATTAATTTTTAAAAATTTTAATACCAATTAATAGGAAAGATAAATGTACCTGTGGCCATCACTGCCTCCCTGGATCACTGCAGCACCCACCAGGGGGCACTGGTTCCCACTTTGGGAATCACTGTAGAGGATGAATTGGTCAGCAAGGTCAAACACTGCAGAGATTAGAATATGAGGCACAGTCCTCAACTAATTTAGGGGTGCCAGCTACAGGAAGTCAAAGAAGAAAATAAAACATTTTGAGCAGTTCTCTGGGGATTGGGGGTAGATAATTAATTAGAGAATCACAAGAATATGGCTTTTCTTCAAGGAGAGTCCAGTTAGATTAGATATTATCCATTTGTAGTAGAGCCAGTGAACAATCTAGCTCAGTGATGGGCAAACTATTCCCTGAGAGCCAGATCCAGGTCTTAGTTTCCTAATTTCCTTAATTTCCTAATCACTACATCTGGATGTGGGGGCCTAGTGATTAGGGACTTGCTTAAGGCAGTGATGGGCAAACTAAGAACTGGATCTGGCCCAAGGGGAATAGTTTGCCCATAACTGACAAGCTATATTACCACTCTTGAGCAGCAAATGAATAGGAGTGGAGACATATTTAGATAAATCAATGTTTGAGTTTTTTCAAGCAATAATAAGAAAAAGATGAAAATATTGGTGTATATAAAATGCTGTTCACTTTGATGAGTTCATTAGGGGATATATTAGGAAAATGGTAAAATTTTGTAGGGATCATGGCACAGAAAACATTAAGGAGTAAAGGGATTTTTTGTAGAATATTTATTGTAGTCTCGTCCTTGAGAAATTTTTTTTATTATTCTTATCCATCTTTCTCTATCAATACAACTTACTCTAAGTCCATTTATGGTGGTTGTTGTTATTGATAGAGTCACCATCATTTGAAATTGATTGTTATAAATAGTATCAAAAGTTTAAAGTATTTTAGTGGTCATCTAGCCCCACTATCTCCTAAAAACTGAGTCCCAAAGGGAAAGAATTTGGCCAAGATAATAAAATATGAGAGTAGTAGGATCCAAGTCCAAGTCTCTGCCTTTAAATTGATAAATGTACTTATCTCTGATACTAGTTACAAGAGTGGTAATTGAAAGTCCTTATGAATTTGAAATCTCAAGAACATACCTATGTACACACACACACACACACACACACACACATGCACACACACATATATACAATCATATGCTCCAAAAAAATAACCTCCCATTCAAAGTTCTGTCTTGAAGACACTTCTAAACATGCTAACCCATTGGCAGAGCTAGAATGACTGACTCGCCATTGGGTCCAATTAAATTCCATGTGACATCCCTACCTACTTCCCTGTGTTCACACATTGATATCCTCCCGAGAAACTTTTACTCTAAAACCTCTACCTTTTAAATTTAACAAAATTCAATAGTTTATTGCTTTTTAATTTATAGATACACTTCATTTTAATAATAAGGTGCTTTCCAAAAAAAAGCCTCCCTAAGGTATATTTCTCTACATTCATTAAAAAAAAATGCTGTTCATAATAGAATGGAGGAATGTATCTTTTAGCGGTGACTGTAAACTCCTAACATTGAAGTTGATCTTAGCTTATTACCTTTCCATTTTGACATAACTTAATGTTGTTGATATTTTACATATTCTTTTGGCTTTGTTTTCTTTACTCTGCAATCAATCAACAAGCTTCCATTAAGAACTTACCATTTGACTGGTAACATCTCTTCCCAAGTTTCTTTGAGTTCTTCAAATGATTCATTTCTGGTAATTTAATTATACAGGATTAAAGCATGGAAAAAATTCACCAACAATGGAAAAGCACCACACTGAATGGTATTCATAGGACCCCAGAATATGAGAATTAAAAGGAATTTTTGAGGCTATCTGTTCACTAACATATTCACCAAGTCCCCATTCTAACATATCCAACAAGTAAAGTTAGCCATTTCTTGAATATCTTCAAGAATAATATCATTACTTCTCTAGACAGCTCATTCTACATTTCAACAGGTTTAAGAGATCATGAATTTTTTCCTGACATCAAATCTAATTTGGCCTCTGTAATCTCTACCCACTGCTACTGTTTCTGTCCTCTTCTCAGGCGATATAGAATAATTCTAATATCTCCTTCATCA
This sequence comes from Gracilinanus agilis, assembly GCF_016433145.1. Taxonomy (NCBI): domain Eukaryota; kingdom Metazoa; phylum Chordata; class Mammalia; order Didelphimorphia; family Didelphidae; genus Gracilinanus; species Gracilinanus agilis. The sequence goes on along the minus strand of NC_058135.1, from coordinate 142,592,594 downwards.
AACATTCCTTTAGAAACTTGAAAACAGCCATCACACTTTCTTGAAGCTTTTTTTCCCCTGCAAGCTAACCATCCCAGTTACTTCAGTCAATCCTCATATGCTATAGATTCCAAGAACTTCACCATTCTGGTTACCTTCTTAAATTGATGTGACCCACACAACACAGTACTCTAAATGAGGTGTAGTAAAAAAACAAACAAAAACAAACAACAACAACAACAACAAAAAAAAAAAAAACAATGGTACTAATACCTTGCTAATCCAGGAAGCTATGGAATTAGAATGAAGCTATGTTAGGACCAGCATTTATCTCCCAAAACCTCTTCCCTCCTATCCCCAACACAAGGTGGATTTACCAGAAAAAGATCAATGAAACTACCCCCAGATCCTGATTGACCATTTGCCAGTCTGATGATTATAATAACTACATCTAAGTTACTCATCATACACACACACATATATGCACATATATATATGTACATATATATATATAATATACATTTGTTTATTTTTTTTGTTTTTTTAAAGCCTTAACTTCTGCTGTGTATTAACTTATAGGTGGAAGATTGGTAAGGGTAGGCAATGGGGGTCAAGTGACTTGCCCAGGGTCACACAGCTGGGAAGTGTCTGAGGCCAGATCTGAACCTAGGACCTCCTGTCTCTAGGCCTGGCTCTCAATCCACTGAGCTACCCAGTTGCCCCTATTTGTTTATTTAATTAATTGTCAGGCAGAGACAAGGATAGATCACTGAGGTGTTAAAAAGGAGACTTTTTGTACTGTTGACATTAAAAAATTAAGGACTATTTTTTTTAAGCTGGATAACAATTTTGAATCAGAAAATGGGGAGAATATACATTTGAATTTCACAAGATGAGAAGATATTGAAAGGTTAAAGGTTCCACAGTAGAGGGAATAATTATGTCAATATTACCATGAATTTATTAAATTACATTTAATAAAAAGAAAAAATGAAACACTACCTTCCACAAGACTGAAAAATCATCTACTTGTGGAATTTGACAAATTTAGATCTTGATTTATTGAATAAGAATTCTATACTTTACTGGATTCTGCTTTCATGTGCCTTTTGTTTTCATTATTTGCTTTGCACCTCAGTTTCTTTGTACAGTTGTGAGATTCGACTAGATAATCTAATAGGAACCTTCTAGTATATTCATGAACTCATGAATATATTAAACATCCTAAATTCACCAAAATTAAAAATAAATCTTTAAGCTCTCAATTCCTTCAAATTCAAAGTTAAATATCTATTAGTAGCGCTAAAAATTATAATAGGAAGTAATTGAATTTGACGTTTGAAATACTTTTATCTTTCTTTGTCGATTATAAAAATAATGTTCAGATTCCTATTCTTTGTATCACAATATGACTTTGAAGATGAAATGTGCTACAGTGAATTCAGTGCTGGCCTGGGAGTCAGGAAGACACAGTTCAGATTCTACCTCTGGAACTGATACTGATACTGGTACTGATACAGACACCATGTCTGTATTAAATACCAGACCTGTGGCAAGTCTTTTGTCCCTTAATGTCTCATTTTTCTCTTTTGAAAAAATGGATTAATACTGATAATAGCTATTTCTCAAAAAGATTAGGTATTATGAGAGCAAAACATGATAACATATGTAAAGGACATTGTAAACTTTAAAGGAGTATAAAAATATCAGTCATTGCTATTCTGAGAAATGTAGAGTAGGTCAGAAAAACAAACAGCAGTATTGAATTAGAATTGTGTTGCTTTAATTTTCAGTATCAATTACTTGATGCTTTCCTTTCTTTTCTTTTCCTTCCCCACCCCCCCAGCCCCAACCAGTAGATTTTATGGTTGTGGAAGTTTGGCTGAAAATATTTAAACTTTGGGAATGAATTCTAATTATCATAATTTCACACAGATTTTCCCCTTGCAAATGTTGTTCAGTGTTCCCTATATTTCACTAAAACTGGAAGGAGAATGAAGCCAAATTAATTTGCAAACATTTAACAGCTGTTGGAGATTTTGTCAGGCTTTCTTTAGCTTTCAGTTACACGTTAGTGTGCCTTTGGATTAGGCTGTCTTGTTCTTAATGTGTGTAATCCATGTCTGTATTAAAAGGATACTTGACCATATTTGCTGTAAATAGTATTGCCATCCAGTGACATGAAGACAACTGCTAAATCAGCTTATAATTAGTGGGTTCCCTTTTATCTGAAAGACTTGTGCTAAGCCAGAGAATGCTAAGGATAATAACAGTCATGACTTCAATTAAATTTAACATGCCAGCTTCAGTATGGTGAAATTGTGAATTCTGAGCTATGTCTATTAGATAGAAATATGCAACATAATATCCGTTTTCAAATTAATTTGTGCATGCATGTGTGTGTGTGTTAGACAGAGTGTGTGAGAGAGAGAGAGAGACAGAGACAGAGAGAGAGAGAGAGAGAGAGAGAGAGAGACAGAGAGAGACAGAGACAGAGAGAGAGAGAGAGAGAGAGAGAGAGAGAGAGAGAATACTGCTGCTGCTATCATGGGGGTAAAATCTGAAATCTAGCATCCAGCAAATGGAATCCATTTAGCAAGTTCCTTAATCCCTTTTCAGAAGAGCTTCCAGATGGACAGGCAAACATTAGCAGCCACTATTGTAGGAAATTAAAACAAGAAATCCCTCTTCTCCAGGATGGTTTCTGTTTTGATTTGCTCAGATTTTTGTCTGTTCCCTACTGTAGATTGCATATTAAAATGGGAAATATGCTTTAGCACATATGTTGTTTGAACCTAAAAAAATCATATTCATTTTCCATTGACATAACACCGTTATATCTCATTTCATGGCTGAAGCAAACTCCTCTTATGGGTATTACAGGAAATATCTACTATCTGTTTTACTTTTTTTTTCAATTAAACATGGTATAAAAGAAAGAATATTAGACTTAAAGTTAAAGGACTTAGATTCAAACTGCACCTCTACTCCATATATGACTTGCACAAATTTTTCAAAATTTTATGGGCCTCAATTCCCTTATCCATAATATAGTGGAGTTGAACTAAATGATCACAAGGACGTCTCTAATTTTTAATACATGGTCCAATGATGTGACTGAAGTATAATTTATTATAGAACTTAATTGGCTAAACAACCCCCATACTAATCAGTTATACATATATACACAGTCCTACCACAATCATAGTTCTTTATAGCTGATATGGTTTAATGAAAAACTATGAGATGGAAACTTAAGGGATCTGGGTTACTAATCTAAGACAGACATTTAAAAAGACCTTGGTTACATGCCACAAAGTATAGTGGATAGCATTATAGTCTTAAAATGAGAGAAATATGGATTCAAGAATTGTATCTTACACATAACTATCTGTTGAACAGGATGGGCAAATATGTAAACTTGCAGTGCCTCTGGCAATGCTATAAGGCACTGTTGGTTTGTTTCATTAGAGGAAGTTAATGAAATAAGAAATTTCCTGAACATCCAGCAATAAAGGTGTGTGACAGGTCTTTACCCTAACATTAAAATAAAACAATAATTAAAAATAAGAGACAGATTGTGCAGGGGTTCCGGGTTAAAATGGTGGCAGAGTAAGAAGCAGCTATTAACCTCTCCTGACCGAAACACAAAAAACTCCTCAAGGGGACATAAAAACAAGTCCAGACGAACAGAGGAACCCCACAACAGGGCACAGCATGGAAGGTACGTGGAATCGAGGCATTTCCATGCTATAAAGGGGTGAAACAGCTCTCACTAAATCGCGGGCTGAGCAACCACCCCACCTCCACCCCCTCCACACACAACACCTGTAGCACTGAGGCCAGCTAAAAAGAAATACAGCAAGTTTGGGGCACCCATCGAGTCATTGGCAGCTCCGGGGCCTGTTCCTGAGAGCAGCAAGATTTGGGACCCCAAAAAGCCAAAAAACGCACGAGAAATCTGAGCGCAGGCTCAGAGCCAGGCACCTGCAGAGGCGTGGGTGGAGGCAGACACAACCAGGAGCTAAAGCTCTGAAACCCTGAGTGGGGAACCAGCATGGACGGGTGTACGACTGTGGAAGCAGCTCCCTGAGACTTGTAAAGGAACCTCCAGCAGAGGATCAAGCAATGGGGTCCACCAGGGGGCTTGACCTTGGCAAAAACCAGAACTCAGACCTCAGGAGCCAATAGACCATGGAGAAAACCTGAGCATGAGGATAAACCTGAGAAGCTGCTGGGCTAACGATGGCTACCCAGTCTCAGGAAGCTCAGAAGAGAAAGATTAACAACAAGAAAAAGAAGTCTTTAACAGTAGACAACTTTTACACAGAGAAAATCCAGACAACCGAGCAAACAGAGGAGGAGAACAAACAAGCATCTGGACCCTCCACAAATAAGGAAAACTCCTCACAAGCTATGGAAGAGTTCATATCTGAGATTTTGAGGAAAATGGAAGAGATCTGGCAAGAAAATAACTGTTTAAAAGGTAGAATCTTGCAAATAGAAAGTGAGGCTCAGAAACCAAATGAACTGATAAGCAAATTGAACACCAGAAGTGTCCAGATTGAAAAGGAATACCAGAAGATTATGGCCAAAAACCAGAAGATCATATCCGAAAACCAGAAGATTATAGCCGAAAACCAGAAGATTACAGCCGAAAATCAAAAGATCATAGGCAAAAACCGAAAGATTAAAGCCGAAAACCAATCCCTAAAGGCTAGAATTGAGCAATTGGAAGCTAATGATCTCTCAAGACAACAAGAACAAATAAAACAAAGTCAAAAGACTGAAAAAATAGAAGGAAACATGAAATATCTCAATGAGAGAGTGACAGACCAAGAAAACCGGTCTAGAAGAGACAATTTGAGAATAATTGGTCTTCCAGAAAAACCAGAAATTAATAGAAACCTGGACTCCATACTAACAGAAATAATCCAGCAAAATTGCCCTAAGAGGGCAATATAGACATTGAAAGAATTCATAGAACACCTGCGACATTCGATCCAGAAAAGAAAACACCCAGAAATATAATTGCAAAATTCAAGAGTTTCCAAGCAAAAAGAAAAAATCTTACAAGAAGCCAGAAAGAAACAATTCAAATATCAAGGAGCACCAATCAGGATCACACAGGATCTGGCAGCCTCCACGCTAAAAGATCGCATGGCTTGGAATACGATATTCAGAAAGGCAAGAGAGCTGGGCCTGCAACCACAGATCAACTACCCATCAAAATTGACTATATATTTCCAGGGGAAAGTATGGGCATTCAACAAAATTGAAGAATTCCAGGCATTTGCACAGAAAAGACCAGGGCTGAATGGAAAGTTTGATATCCAACCACAAAAATCTAGAGAAACATGAAAAGGTAAATAAGATACAGAGGGGAAAGAAAGAAAACTTATAATTTTTAAATTTGCCTTTTTAAGGGCCTCAGTGAGATCTAATTATCTGTATTCCTATGTAGAGAAATGTTATGTTTAATTTTCTGTAGTGAACTCTATTCACTATTATAACATTCACTATTATAGTAATCAGAAGAATAATTCACAGGGTGAGGGTGGAACACTAAATAATCTAAGATGACATGGGGGATGGGATAGAGGGGGTGAATAGCAGGGGACACCAAGAGAAACTTGAGTGAATAAGAAAATAGGATATTCTATTACACACAAAGAGGGCATGGGAGGGAGAGGGGACAAATACTATTATAAGAAGGAGAGGAAGAAAGCATTAAGAGGTAATAATCAAACCTTACTCTCAGAGTAATCAACCCAGAGAGGGAAGAGTAGCTATACTATACATTGGGACATAAAACTCTTATCTAAGCCTTCTGAGAAAGTTAGAAGGGATAAACCAAGGGGAGCAGGGGAGTGGGGGGGTCAAAAAACGGAGGGGAGAAGAAGGGGGAGGGAATTCACAAGGCTGTTAAAAACAAAAAGGGGGGGATAAGGGAGGAGATAGAAAGGGAAGTTAATCAAGGGAGGGGATAAGGGATAGCAGCTCAATAGCAAACCACTGGTTTAAAAGGAAAAAAGTATAAGGAAAAAGGGGGTAGGAATGGGAGAGGATTTGAAAAAGTCAGCAAATGCACAACTGATGATTATAACTCTGAATGTGAATGGGATGGACTCGCTCATAAAATGGAAGCAAATAGCAGAGTGGATTAGAAACCAAAATCCCACCATATGTTGTCTACAAGAAACACATATGAGGTGGGTGGACATACACAAGTTTAAGGTTCAGGGTTTGAGCAAAATCTTTTGGGCGTCAAATGAGAAAAAGAAGGCAGGAGTGGCTATTATGATTTCTGACAGAGCCAAAGTAAAAATAGATATGATAAAAAAAGACAGGGAATGTCATTACATCCTGATTAAAGGCAGTATAAACAATGAGGAAATAACACTGCACAATATGCATGCACCAAGTGGCATAGCACCCAAATTCATAAAGGAGAAACTGGCAGA
>NC_058135.1:142571839-142586054 GCF_016433145.1 Gracilinanus agilis | reverse complement strand
AATTGATATGTGGAGGAAAATAAATAGGGACAAAAAGGAATACACCTTATTTTCAGCTGCACATGGCACATTGACAAAGATTGACCATGTTATAGGGCATAGAATCATTGCAAACAAATGCAAAAGAGCAGAAATAATAAATGTAACCTTCTCAGATCATAATGCAATAAAAATAATAATGAGTGAGGGCACTTGGACAGGAAAATCAAAAACTAATTGGAAATTAAATAATATGATTCTTCAAAACCAATTTGTCAAAGAAGGAATCATAGACACAATCAACAATTTCATTGAAGAAAATGACAATGATGAGACATCCTACCAAATTCAGTGGGATGCGGCCAAGGCAGTACTCGGGGGAAATTTATATCCTTGAGTGCATATATTATCAAATTAAGGAGGGCAGAGATCAATGAATTGGGCATGCAACTCAAAAAATTAGAAAGCAAGCAAATTAAAAATCCCCAGATAAAAACTAAATTAGAAATACTAAAAACCAAGGGAGAAATTAATAAAATCGAAAGTAAAAGAACTATTGAATTAATAAATAAGAATAGAAGCTGGCACTTTCAAAAAACAGATAAAATAGACAAAGTATTGGTCAATCGAATAAAAAAAAGGAAAGAAGAAAACCAAATTGATAGTATCAAAGATGAAAAGTGAGACCTCACTTCAAATGAAGGGGAAATTAAGGCAATCATTAAAAATTATTTTGCCCAATTATATGGCAATAAATATAACAATTTAGGAGATATGGATGAATATTTACAAAAATATAAACTGCCTAGATTAACAGCAGAAGAAATAGATTACCTAAATAATCCCATATCAGAAAAAGAAATTGAACAAGCCATCAAAGAACTCCCTAAGAAAAAATCGCCAGGGCCTGATGGATTCACAAGTGAATTCTATCAGACATTCAAAGAGCAACTAATCCCAATACTATACAAATTATTTGATATGATAAGCAAAGAAGGAGTCCTACCAAATTCCTTTTATGACACAAATATGGTACTGATTCCAAAGCCAGGGAGACCAAAAACAGAGAAAGAAAACTACAGACCAATCTCCCTAATGAACATAGATGCAAAAATCTTAAATAGAATACTAGCAAAGAGACTCAAGCAAGAAATTAAGAATATCATCCACCATGATCAGGTGGGATTTATTCCAGGAATGCAAGGTTGGTTCAACATTAGGAAAACCATCCACATAATTGACCATATCAACAGTCTGACAAACAAAAATCACATGATTATCTCAATAGATGCTGAAAAAGCCTTTGACAAAATACAGCATCCATTCCTATTGAAAACACTGAAAAGTATAGGAATGGAAGGACCTTTCCTAAAAATAATAAACAGTATATACCTAAAACCATCAACAAACATCATATGCAATGGGGATAAATTAGAAGCCTTCCCAATAAGATCAGGAGTAAAACAAGGATGCCCATTGTCACCTCTATTGTTTAACATTGTACTAGAAACACTAGCAGTTGCAATTAGAGAAGAAAAAGAAATTGAAGGTATCAAAATAGGCAAGGAGGAGACTAAGCTATCACTCTTTGCAGATGATATGATGGTCTACTTAAAAAATCCTAGAGAATCAACTAAGAAGTTTGTAGAAATAATCAACAACTTTAGCAAAGTTGCAGGATACAAAATAAATGTACATAAATCATCAGCATTTCTATACATTTCCAACACACTAGAGCAGCAAGAAGTAGAAAGAGAAACACCATTTAAAATCACCCTAGATAATATAAATACTTAGGAATCTACCTACAAAACAAACACAGCAATTATATGAAAACAACTACAAAACACTTTCCAAACAAATAAAACTGGATCTAAACAATTGGAAAGCCATTGATTGCTCATGGGTAGGACGAGCTAACATAATAAAAATGACAATTCTACCCAAATTAATTTACCTATTTAGCGCCATACCTATCAAGCTACCAAAAAACTTCTTTACCGAATGAGAAAAAAACTATAACAAATTTCATTTGGAATAACAAAAGATCAAGAATATCAAGGGAAATAATGAAAAAAAATGTGAAGGAAGGGGGCCTAGCAGTACCAGATATTAAACTATACTATAAAGCAGTAGTCATCAAAACAATATGGTACTGGCTAAGAGATAGAGAGGAGGATGAATGGAATAGACTTGGAATAAATGACATCAGCAAGACAGTGTATGATAAACCCAAAGAGCCCAACTTTTGGGACATGAATCCACTATTTGACAAAAACTGCTGGGAAATTTGGAAAACAATATGGGAGAGATTAGGTCTAGATCAATATCTCACACCCTACAGCAAGATAAATTCAGAATGGGTGAACAACTTGACTATAAAGAGGGAAACTATAAACAAATTAAGTAAACACAGAATAGTTTATTTGTCAGATCTGTGGGAAAGGAAAGACTTTAAAACCAAGCAAGAGTTAAAGAAAATTACAAAATGTAAATTAAATGGTTTTGATTATATTAAACTAAAAAGTTTTTGTACAAACAAAAACAATGTAGTCAAAATCAGAAGGGAAACAACAAATTGGGAAAAAATCTTTATAACAAAAAACTCTGACAGGGGTCTAATTACTCAAATATACAAGGAGTTAAAGCAATTGTATAAAAAATCAAGCCATTCCCCAATTGATAAATGGGCAAGAGACATGAATAGGCAATTTTCAGGTAAAGAAATCAAAAGTATCAATAAGTACATGAGAAAGTGTTCCAAATCTCTAATAATTAGAGAAATGCAAATCAAAACAACTCTGAGGTATCACCTCACACCTAGCAGATTGGCTAAAATGAATGAAGGGGAGAGTAATGAATGTTGGAGGGTATGTGGCAAAATTGGGACATTAATACATTGCTGGTGGAGCTGTGAACTGATCCAGCCATTCTGGCTGGCAATTTGGAATCATGCTCAAAGGGCTATAAAAGAATGCCTGCCCTTTGATCCAGCCATACCATTGCTGGCTTTGTACCCCAAAGAGATCATAGATAAACAGACTTGTACGAAAATATTTATAGCTGCGCTTTTTGTGGTGGCAACAAATTGGAAAAGGAAGGTATGTCCTTCAATTGGGGAATGGCTGAACAAACTGTGGTATATGCGGGTGATGGAATACTATTGTGCTAAAAGGAATAATAAACTGGTGGAGTTCCAGGCGAACTGGAGAGACGTCCGGGAACAGATGCAGAGCGAAAGGAGCAGAGCCAGAAGAACATTGTACACAGAGACTGATATACTGTGGTAAAATTGAATGTGATGGACCTCTGTACCAGCAGCAATACAATGACCCAGGACAATTCTGAGGGATTTATGGTAAAGACGCTACCCACATTCAAAGGAAGGTCTGCAGGAGAGGAAACATATAAGAAAAACAACTGCTTGAACGCATGGGTCGGGGTGGACATGATTGAGGATGTGGACTCGAAACTACCACACCAATGCAACTACCAACAATTTGGAAATTGGTCTTGATCAAGGACACATGACAAAACTAGTGGAAATGCACATCAGCCATGGGTGGGGGGAGTGCGGGGGGTGAAGGGGAAAGGAGGAGCATGAATCATGTAACCATGTTAAAAATGAATATTAATAAATGTTTGGAAAAAAAATAAGAGACAAGGAGGAGTTTATATTATAAACAGAATAACTATAAGTGAGACTGAGTTGGTGAAATGAGACCAGAGTATATAAAATGTGCATTAATGTCAATGTTTAATAATTTTTTTATGAAATGTTTCATGTATAAAATAATTTTGAAAAGAAACTGAATTCTGATGGTGGTTATGGAGTGAAGAAGAGAAAACTGATTTTCATTTTTTTTCAAAAGTAGGGAATCATACAAGTGAGAGAAATGAGATACAAATTGCTTAGTACATTTTCTGTGTTTGGAGCATGATGAAGAGAATGAATGAATAAATTAGAATAAAAGGACTGGGAAACACATCTCATACAAAGAACAAGTTCTTACTGTGAAGACAGTTTCCAGAATATATACTTTTTAATTAATTTATATACTTAAAATATTTTTCATGGTTACGTGATTCATGATTTCCACTTCCCCTTTCCTCCCCTCTCCTGGAGCTGACAAGCAATTCTGATGGGTTATACATGTATCATTGTTCAAAACGTATTCACATATTATTCATTTTTACAATAGAGTGATCTTTTAATGTCAAAATCCCAATCATATCCCCATCAAACCACGTGATTGATCATGTATTTTTCTTCTGCATTTCTATTCCCACCGTTCTTTCTCTGGATGCGGATAGCATTCTTTATCATAGGGTCTTCTGGATTGTCCTGGTCATTGCATTACTGCTGATTAGGGTATTCAAAAGTACACAGAAGAATTCTATATAAAATTTCACAGAATATCACTTCTTTGTTTTGTAATTTGGGGAAAACTTCATAAAATAGTGATACCTTTTGTAGGCCTTACAGAAAAAGAAAGTTTTATGTAGACAGATATATGTGAGAAATCTCTCTTAGATTTATAAGAAATCTCCTCATTAAAACATTTAACAGAAGAGGGTAGAATATAGTCAAAGAATGGGGAATGGTACAATATGACAGTGATCTAATAGTGAATGGGAAGCTGATTTTTAATGGCTGCAAAAGATAGTATGTTTTTTTAAAAGCATGAGATATTAGTAAAAGATTTTGAGTAAGTGGTGAAAATAGAATACTTACTTGCATATTATAATACTCATGCAGTGATGGGCAAACTTTTTAAAGAGGGAGCCAAAGGAAAAGAAATGCTCATGTCAGTCTGTTTCTAAGGTAACTCTTTTGAAGTTTCATTGTATTGTATCCTACTCATTGTATTTGTCAGATTAGGAATAATGTCTCTGCCTAACAGAACATTTCAGGATCCCCCTAGCCCCCCATCTGGCCTGTGGGCTGTAGTTTGCCCATCACTGCTCTAGTGGGTATATAATATTGAAAAGGGAGAAGAGTTAGCCCAAATAAGATAATTAGAATAGTTTAAATGCAAAAGCCATAAGTATCAGAAAATCATTAATAGACTCATGTCAAGAAAGAGATGTGCATGAGGGATATTGAAATAAACTGGGTTGACAGATTTGTCTATTGATTAGATATGGAGAATGAGGAAGATGGAAGACTAAAAAAAATATGCCTAAGGTTTTGAGCCTGTATGCCTGAGACTAGTGGCACAAATGCATAGAGGTCACGAAGAGTAGCAGGTTTAAGAGATAAAGAGATAAATTTGATTTTAAATATATTAAGTTTTATTTGATAGAATCCAGTTGGAAGATATCTAGTAGACTTGACAATTCAGGTTCAGAAGTCGCTCTGCAGTTCAGAAGAAAGGTAAATGAAAACTATTAAAAATGAAAATAATCAACAAAGGATAAAATGCATAGAGAGAAGTCAGAATACTAACAGACCATTGTAGGGCAACCATATTATTAGGAAGGAGGAATAAGAGATAACAAAGGAGTTAAGGGAACAAAAATTCAAATGCTGTAGAGCAGTGATGCTCAAAATATGGCCCCGGGGCCAATTGTGGCCCCCTGAAATGTTCTATCTGGCCACACGACATTATTTCTAATCCAATGAATACAATGAGTAGGATACAATACAAATGAAACTTTGAAAGACTTGCCTTAGAAACAGACTGACAGATGAGCATTTCCTTTCCTTTGGTCCCCTCTTTAAAAAGTTTGCCCATCACTGTTATAGAGAAATCAAGGAGGATCAGAACTAAAAGGAAGACCATGAGGTTATACTGTTGTCATTTGCATGTTGGAGAAAATGTTTTAGTAAAGGGATTTATGGAATCTGGAATGTAAGAGGTTATGGAACAAGTACATTGGGAAGAAGTGGAAATATTACATGTTTAATGTACTTTTCCATATATTTGATGGTAATAAAGAGGAGAGAGAAAAGATAGTTAGAGATCCTTAACAGGCAAAGTAAGTGATTAATGAACAATCTACCTTTATCTATCTATCTATCTATCTATCTATCTATCTATCTATCTATCTACCTATCTATCTATGATCCATATTTCTATCTGATTGAATAATAGAATCAAAGGAAGATTCTTTGTTATTAAAGCAGTTGGTTTTAGAACAGGTTTCTAGGCATATTTTGCAGGCAGAAAGGAGAAAGTAGATAAATAACAGATTGGAAAGAAAAGAGAAAGAGGAGATAATTGAGAGCCTAAGCCTATAAATAATAAATTATGTCATGCATGTGGCGAGTATTGATGGTTAAATGGGGGGTATCTAGACTCCCGCTTTGTTAGCTTTCAATGGGCCAGATCAGCTAGTCACTCACCCTCACCCCAGGGAAGACCTATGAGGGAATAAACTCAAAAATGCTTCTCAACGGGCAAAGCAATAGTGGGGATGTTGAATGAAGTTTTTGGGTATCAGTTGTGACTCTAATGGATGGGATCCCCCACTCAGAGCCAGCACTATGAAGACAAGCCTCCCCACTCCTCAGTTCTAGTTGCTTTGCCCTTCAAGATGGTATTTGGTATTAGTCTTCCCCTCAGCCACAAGATCAGTCTTCCTCCCCTCCAAGTCACAGCCCCAAATGACCTCTAATGAACTAATAAAGATTTATTATAAGGATGAGGGAATTCAGGATAACAGGATTAGGGATGTTTGAGTATTTTTGAGGAAGGAGGGTGTAGTGATCACTTCTCTATCCACTATGAACCCCACAACAAGAGAGCAGTTCTGGTTTCTTCTGTAGCTTTGACTCAGAAGCTCACTCTCCCTCCCCTCACAATATCCTATCCTTAACACTATCTAACAAATGGGGGAATAATTGCCAGGAAGGGGTATAAGAGGGATCAAGGAAGGGTCCCCCAAGTGCTGGCTCCCTCTGGAGTCCAGGCACTATGGCCAATTATAGAGCACAACTCTTTCAGTTTCTCCTTCGTTGGTAATGAAGTCAGTAGAAAAGTTTAGCTGTTGAAATCTCCAGGTTGCCCCTGAATTTTGGGTTAATTCTTGTCCAGAACCTTCCAGCCACCCACAACCATCCACCCCAAGCTTGAATGTTCTCTCAAGAGTTTTTGGTAGTTGGTCGTTGGCAGTTTAGAATCTTCAGAATTTTCCCCAAACTCCCTCCTTCACTAGCCCCTTCCAAATGGAAGTCTCTCAGAGTTCCATGGGGTCAGCTTCCAGTCCAGTTCCAAGATGAGTGCTTAGTTATCATTTACCCCAAATCTACACTTATAGTCAGAAAATTAGAGAATGTGAATGTAGGAAAAATATTAGCATATATCTATTCTGATGCATACATGAAAGGATGCCTACCTTTCTCAATATATATGGCCACTGATTTCTATGAGATTTTAGTTAACAATAATAATATTGAATCAATAGAATTAATAAACATTTGTTAAACTCCTGCAGTGTGTAAAGTATTGTATTAGTCCCTGGAGATACAAAGACAAAAAAGAATCCTACATGCCCTCAAAAGTTTAAATTCTGTTAGAGATACATCCTGAATAAAAATAAGTAAGTAAATAATAATCCAAAGTAATTTCAAGAAGGGGATACTTTTTTAACTTGAGGAATCAAAAATGGATTGTTTAAGAGTTATTACCTTGGTTGAACTATAAAGGAAGAAGTAATCTTAAATACAATTTGATTTAGGATTAACCAAGTTTTGGAAAATATTAGGTTAAATTAGAATATTATACATAATATGGAACAAATAATAGATTATCTGATCTAGAGTTGGCAAGGAAGAATTAAAAAATGTATCATGAGAGACAAAAAAAAAAGAAAATGGAACTTAAGACATCTTGGGAGTAAATTCCAGATTTCTCTAAGTGTTAAACCCAACTAAAGTTTATATTGGAAGTGTCCAAGAAATCTGACATCCAAAGAGTAACCTTTTCAGACATGCATGAATGTCTCACCTTCAAAAAAGCTTAAAAGAAATTCCAATCTCTTTTTTGGGATACTAAATATACTTTCATTAAATGCTTTCTAAGCAAAACACCTGCTCTCTGCCAAACAGCATCCTCAATCTAAGTGTTTTGGCAGGTGAAGAGCCCGAGGCTAGGGACTTTACCTTCTTTTTCTAGTCAACACTGTCTGAAAGGATATTATTCATTAATTACAAAAAAGAAAAGATTCCCCCACATTTGAGTTTCTTTTGACACAAAATCATTGTAAATTTTAATGTAGAATTCATTTTCTTTATTCTCTTTTAGTAGTAACACTATACTGCTTCTCTGATTTTCTCCATATTAACTATAGAATCATCTGATTAAGGAGATCATTCTTGTTTTTACAGACTTTGATGAATGAGAGCATTAGATATACCCAACAGAATAATGAAATTTGCACACCTCAGTTTGAATTTCATCAAATGTGTTCTAGATTGTTCATTTCCCAGGATATAATTACTTGGAGAAAAATCTCATCTTTCATAGTACTAAATGAACAAAACAGGACCTCACTGATTTTTAATAAATGGCATACTTAAAACAACATAATTGAAGAACACAAATACATATAAACATACATACCCATAATATATGTGTGTGTATGTACACATACACATACACACACACACATACTTTTAAGCAGCAGATGTTGGGTTTAAGCAATACAGAAATACAAACTATATCCCCTACTTGGATTACATCTAGTTTAAAAGGATAAGAATCCCAGGAGCAGATGGCACTTCAGGCTGTCTTATGAAAAAAAAGGAAAAATAGACCAATTGTTTACTCTGATACACTGTAAATTAACAGATTGGTAACTATTGCACACATACGGATTAATACACTTAGAATCTGTTTTGTTTTCCTTGTTGAGGTAAATAAAAGAAGACAAATATGCACAATGATTCCTATCATATACAAGGTCAGTGTGGTAAGTAGTGGATATTTCTTTCTAATCCTTAAATAAATAAGCTGATTTTATTTGTTTTTACTTAACATGGATTTCAGTGTTTTCTTGTGATTTAAATATATTCACAGTGCAAGTGACCTTTTTTGGGGGGGAAAGGAATTTTTGTTTATCTTTAAACTTTACAAGTCATCTATTAGAAATAGTTTAACATTAATATCTAGCGTACCTTTTTGATGGTAATATTAATGGAAAGGTTATAATGCAGATATTCACCCCAGCTTTGATGGGATTCCATTTAACTAAGAACAACAATTTTCACTCACATATTTAACTTTAACTTATTTCTGTTCTCTCTCAAGTTTTGACAAGGGGATATACAACTATTTTGCCTCAATTTTGGAAAATAGCAACTATTCACATTTAGAAACCTTTCTTAAAATATGTGATACTTCACATTGTTAGAGTAACAGTTGATTCTGTTGTGGGAGAAATGGAGAGAAAACTTGGGCCTGGAATGGTTGGTTCTTCAAGAATGACAGGGTCTGATGCTATTTTAAAAATAGAGAAATGTATTAAGCTGAATGCAAGTTGAATTATTGAGTTGAATGTCCAGGAGGCAAGTGCAGGTAGAGTACTGCCTCCCTGAAGAGATGGGGATTGGGATTATTATACCCTTTTGCCAACAGGGACTATATGGCCAGAAATGGGTTGATGAGGTGATATTACTATGTAACCAGGGATGGGGTGATGTTTTGTGCCCCAAAGACAGAAGGGGCGACCTGAGCAGTTCAGGGGGTGATTAGATGTCTTAGATACATCCTAATGCTTATCATAGTAGAACTGGATAGAACACATCTATGCTCTTCAAGAAGCTAAAGGGAGGGGCTGAAAGGGATTTTCTCTCTCAGAGACTTTTCTTATCATATTGTGCTCAAAGTCACCTTCCTTTGGCCAATACTGTAAGGGGAAAAAAAGAATTTTTTATATACTCTTTAACCTGGGATACCTCTGGGCTTTGGGGGGCATGTCCGGGGGAAACCCTGAATCCCAAGCCACGTCCTTTCTTTTCATTTTAAATATGAAAATAAAACTCCAAAAATGGAAGTGGCTTGCCAAAGGTCACACAGACAGTAAGTACCAGAGCTGGGATGAGACATAGGTCTTTTGATGCCAAATTCATTGTTCTTTGTGCTGCAGGAATTTTATGAGAATTTGTTCTAAGATTGTGAATGAAAGCATGCTTTTACAAATTCCTACTCTTGCCATTGTTGTTATAATTTGCAGGCTTACCTTTCCTGTGGTGTCCCTGCACATGTTCTGAATTAGAATCCCTCTTTCCATTAAGATTACCCAGTTGTAGGCCCTCATATAACACATTCATGTACTATAGGAGCTGATCCTTAAAGTGAGAGAAACTCTTCTAAAGCTTCTTATTTAAATTATCAGAGCATGAGAGGAATGATCACAAATATCTCCACTGAAAAAATTCATAAATATCCCTTCTAGAAAAGGTTCTCAATGTATAAAGAAGTAGATAAGACATAAAGGAGAAAGATTTATTTCATCCATCACAGAAGAAATGTTCTAAACCCAAAAGGCTCACAAAGGTGCATTGACAAATGCTTAAAATAGAAAACAATGACTCATATTATAATCCACCTAAAGGTCCCAAGGAATATAAGTACTGGGTGAAGCTATTTCACTTCAGTCTCTGACCTGCATTATTGGTATAGTTTATAAATCCTAAACTTGCCAACATATGACTCAATGTAAAAGAAAACTAGTCTGGGAACAAATCTTCTGGTCAATCAGCAGAAGTATTTAAGAGCTTGTAAAGTCTAAAATTCACGAACAAGAATAAAATGTTATTGATAAAGTAAACAGGAAAAAAAGCTAGTGTTTTGAGTTCTAGTCTCAGGTTTATCTAGGTAAGCATATGTTCTCACGGCCATGTGCTTGTAGTGATACCCATTGCTTTTGTGGTATAAAAAACAAAAAGTCTGGGAACAAGTCTGAGCAAAATGACTTTAATGACAGTAAGCTTATCACATAAAGTAAATGGTACATTGACAGAGTGAGTCAGTATATAGACAGACAAATTCAGCCTAGTCTGAGACTCTCAGTATCAGAATAGACAGATCCTTAATAGACAAAAAGAGGAACTTACAAACTTCTTTACTTCCTTCTCCAAGAACAGGGGTCCCAGGCTTTCTGAAGGCTAGGCTCCTTTGTAGTGTTCTTTTTCAGAGGACTTGGCAGGGGCAATGAGGCCCTCAGGGTAATGGTGGTGAAATGTCCATGTGCTCAGTGGAAAATCTGATAATGATCTATGGTCACCTTAGTCTCTATTTTACAGTCATGGCAAAAACAAATTTCTAAGTCAAATACAAAAACAAAGAAAGAATTTATTTACACACAAAACGGTTAACATGGCTTCTATATGTCTCCATGATTATAGTTTCTATATACAGATTATGGTCTTTATAATTAGAAAGGATTATCTTACTATGACTTCTACTAAGGATTATACATGGTAGATATCTCAAGCTCAATTATTCAATTAACTAATAAGAATTAAAGAATATTAATAGAGTACCAAACAGTAAAGGTATAGCATATGAGAAGTAGTTTTGGCTTATACATAGTCAGCATCTATAAGAAAGAAGGGGAAAAATTCAGAAATGAGGACTCAGTCATAAAATCTAAGCTAATGGGTTAGTATACTTGTATGGATAGAGATCATCCTGGGGGAAAGTCTACAACAAAGAGAATTGCAATTTGCCTAAGATATATTTTATTTTTTTAATTAATTAATTTAGAATATTTTTCCATGGTTACATGATTCATGATTCATCCCCTCTTCTCTCCCCCTCCCTGAGCAAATAAGCAATTCCACTGGGTTATATATGTACCTAAGAGATAATTTTTAAAAGTTATCTACAAACTTCCATTGACAGAAAATATTTTTACAGAAGAAAAGCTTTGCTGAAGTGCTTTCAATGTATCAAGTCATTTTACTAAGGGTTAAGAGCAGAGGATTCTCTAGGATGAAGAGACTAAAGGCCATAGAGAAGGGACATCAGTGAAGGGTATGTTCGTGTTTTTGTTTTTAGTTGTATGGTTTCAACTATTTTCTTCAAAACAATCACTGTAAGTATTAGTATGTCCATTTTTATATAGAGAGAAATGTAGGCACTGTGAGATAACATAACTTGCTTATGGTCACACAGCTAATTGTGGTACAGTAGAAAAAGGATATTTAATTTGGATTCAGAGCACCTTTACCCTACCCTCACTGGTATTACCTACAGTTTGTATGATATTGGGCAAGTTGTTTCACATTTCTAGTGTAAGATTAAAATTAATATCCAATAACTCCAAGTATTATATTTTATAAGATTTATTAGTAATTCAACAAAGTAGAGGAAATAGAAAGACAAGAGTAAAGCCTGAGTAAAGGCAAGTTTACCGAAACCTGAAAGTAGAAGAGAGCAAGAGGACAGGGTTACAGACACTTAACCTTCAAAATGTAAGGATATAACATAAGGATGAAAGTGAGGTTTGAGGAAATGTAGTCCTGGGGAACAAATCCTAATTACAAAATCCCCGCTGTGAATCAAATGGAAAACAAGCATGTAGAAATCTCCCAGATTTACATGCCTAGTTTCCCCATGGAATCAGTACACATAATCAACTTAAACATCTTCAACTAGAAGTCGATACAATATTGCACTTTCTAGGGGGAAATTACAATAATTTGGGGAAAAGAGGGGAATAAAAGAGAAAGAAGAGCAAAACCAATTATTGCTACGTTGACCAAGAAAAACAATTTGTGGGCAGTCCCCTTTGGCATAAGAGTGTACATTCAAAACAAATGCGGTCAACCCCCCACAGTTCAAATCATCACATCTCAAAGTTCCCTCTTGATCTTTTGGTGCAGTTTTAGGTCTCTGCAGGCATCTTCATCATGCCTTCTCCAAACAGTTCACTTTCTGGATTCTGGGAGGTAACAAGTTTCTTATACTAAAATTACTCTCAAAAGAATTTAAACTTTGCATTACAGGATAATAATACACTCCCCTCTGAGGAGGGTGTTGACAAACACACATATCACCCAGGGATACATGGCTGAGTTATGAGGCATATGAATCAATTGTAAAAAGAAATAAAAAATATTAAAATAATCTAAATAAAAGAGAAAAAAGTAACTTCTAGATGAAATATAAAATATCAAAGTCTTATGTGTAAAAATTCTAAATAAGGAAAAATAAACCTATAAGACATTCTTGATTCAGGGTCCAATTAAAGTGATTTATACCCCACAATCCCATAGTAGCAATTATGCATTTACCCAATTAGCAGCCAGGACTACAGAAAATTGCCACACTCTGAAAGACAGAAAAAGGACTAGATTTTGAAGCAGACAGGAAATAACATTTTTTGGCCTGGTTTTACTTTTGCTCTCAGATACAGGAGATCCAGAATGGTAGCCAAACTTCGGTACTTGGTAGAATGTGGCATGGGTAAGACCTGCATTTGATGTGTGTCAAATAGCCTCAACCTCAACCTCAAACCTCAAACAAGTTCAAGTCCTCTGTCTTGGCCCAGAATCTCATCAATCCCACCAGGATTAGTTGGTCTCTTTGAATTTGTGCTCTGTAGTACTGTTCAGGTTAACTTTGTTCTTGTTGGCACTGTGTAGTACCTCTTTTGTGATCCCCTCTCCTGGAATCAGACACAATTACTAAGCAAAGTCCCATAATATTTAACAATATTTAACAATCAATGGCAGGTTTCCATAGTCTAAAGCTTTTGGGTATGCATTGACATTAGGGATAATATACATTTTAAACTTACCCTAGTGCAAAATAATAAAAAAAAAACATTAATACTGGTAACATATGGTTTAAGTACAAAAAATGAGAGGAAAAGGAAAACTCAAATACTCCTTTGCACATATAAAAAATGATAAATTTTAAAAGAAATTAAAAAATATATAATGCAAAATAAATGACACACTGTGTCAGCTAAGAAGAGGTATAATACAAATGTTTCTCACCCAAAAATGAGATCCATTTCCTTTTTAACTTTGCCATGTGAGTGCAAATGACTTTCACCAAGTAACATCATTTTAAAACAGTAGTAGAATAGGTAATGCACATTCAAAGAAAGACCAAAATTCCCTCAAAAGCACATCAAATTCTCCAAAGGTAACTAATACATATTTTGTCCAAACTTGTTTATGGACCTTTATAAGGGTATTTTCTCCAGTTCAAGCATAGGATGATACAAATAAAGACAGTGTAACAGAATATATATATATATATATATATATATATAT
>NC_058135.1:142485778-142562261 GCF_016433145.1 Gracilinanus agilis | reverse complement strand
CAGGCCAAGTTGAAAGAATGAAAAGAGCACTTAAAACTTTGACTGGCAAATTATGCACTGAGAAACATTTAAAATGGTCTGAAGCTCTCCCTCTAGCTTTATTTTATCTGCAAAGCAAACCCAGAGGAGATTTATACATCTCACCATTTGAGATTCTTTTTGGACATTCCCCTATGCAGGATAAGCCTTTCTCTCCTGCATATACATCATTACTAGGGGTAGATACTTCTATTGCCTCATATATACAAGATTTGCAAATCAAATTGTGAAAACTCCATGAACTTGGAGCTGTTGTACAAGCAGGACCTATAGACTTCTCGTTCCATGACTTGCACCTAGGTGACAAGGAGTACTGTAAAAGTGAAAATTGGGAGATGCCATCTTTAAGTATATATATATATATATATAGTATTTTCTGGACACGGGGAAATTATCAAACTACATTTCCCATGGTCCAACAGGTTTCCGGTTCCAGTTCTTTGGGCGTGGGGAGGCCTACATCTCCACACAGAGAGAGTTTAAATCTCCTGGGTTAGGAGGGAGTGGCTCTCTTGGCCAGCAGATTAGGGAGGAGACAGGAGACAATAATGGAAAGGGCGGCAGTTTTGAATTCTTACAAGCGCGTGGTCTAATAACTTTATCTATCAGCATGGCTTTAATTAAAATACTAATTTATATTATTATAGCAGCCTTTATTATTTTTCAGATTTATAATTATGGCAACCACCAAAAGATGCCTGAAGAGCCTTCACTGCATCATGAAGATCCAATTTGAACTTTGGGGCGCAGTTGATCTGAACTATGGGGTTGGATGCATTTATTTTGAATGGACAGTTTATGCCAAAAAGGGGGACTGCCCCCTTAATGGTTTTTTGTCAATGTAACAAACATTGGTTTTGTTCTTTCTCCCTTTTATCTCTAAATTATTGTAAACTCTTATTTGATTATATTTTCCCGATCCATTGGGGAGATTTATCTCCCAAAGGATCACAGGGGGGTAATGTGTTAGTTAAAATCACCTGGGGGTCTATTTGGAAGGATTGAACCTCAATATAGTGTTTGACAAACTTCTGTGGACCTGCGGGGGTCCTTAAAACTACATTTCCTGTGGTCCAACGGGTTTCATGGGTTTCTTGTTTTGGATGACGTATTAAAGGTGAGGGACTGTTTTAAGTAGGGGGTAGTGACTTGGAATTTCCTCTTTAGTTACCTGAGCTCGAGGAGAGAGGAAGGTAAATGGCTGAGGTGAGGTTGGAATAGGTTTTTCTTACAGGCGTGCGGTCAGTTTATCTCTATTAACATGGCTTTTATTAAAATACTATTCTCCTTTTTGATCTTGGCCCTCAACATTTTTAATAATAACAGTTCATAAAGAACTGGAGCCCACTGGGTCAACTCAGCCTGCCTGGGAAGGTCCAATTCAAGTCCTCTTAAGCACTCCAAGAGCAATCAAAATTTGAGAAAAGGACTCTTGGATCCATTGCTCACATGCAAAGAGAGTGACTGTATCCTATCATGCTTATTGTATTTGTTATTTATTTGTTTGTTTTCAATTTTAATTTTGTTTTTTTTCCAGGAAGATGGTGGCTTAGATGGAGTGAATCTTAAAACCTCCTCACCCTTACACATCAAGATAGAAATCAATGCCCTACGAGAAGAAAGAGGACCAAATCTAATAATTGGACAGAGCAGGGGGAACCCTACTGCAGCACAACTAGAGAGGTACGCCAAGCAAAAGACTTCAATTCTTGAACTGTCAGGTCTGAGGGCATAGAAATGGAATCCAAGGGCACCTCCACCAAGTGATGGGTGGAGTATCCAGAGGCCTAGGAAATCTCAGGGTGTGTTGACCCACCAGTCCAGAGAGAGGGCCTTGCTCACACTGGACTCAAGGAGTTAAACACAAGCACTGGAGAGGTTACTGGAGGAGAAAACCAGAGAAACACAGCAAAAATGTCCAGAAGAAGGTGGCTTAGAGAGAGCCAAACACCAGACCACTGATAGCTTTGCTTTCTCATATCTAGATAGAGAAACAGGGCCTCAAGAAGAAAGAAAATGAGATCAAACACAGTGGATAGAGCAGGGGGACCCCACTGCTAGAAAGTTCAGTTCAGCAAAAACACTCCTTCTTGTCCCCCCACAGTTTTGTCTGTTTTTCCCTCCTCTCCAGGTTTTAGCCTCAGGGCATATTAAGAGTAAGATTAATCCAATCAACACAGGATTAATCCCAACAATTGGACAGACAAGAAGTCCTCAGAGGGCAGAGAAAGTAACTACAAACCTCCACTGCCAGCTAGGGGAAGATCTTTTATCAAAGATCATTAAATACATCTGTTCAAACTAGCAGAACAAGGAAGGAAAAATATGAGTAAGCAATAGAAAAAGAGAAAAGAAATGACAATTGAAAGCTCGTTTTCAAGGAAGTGAAAAGAGAGCAAATGAAATAGAAATTGAAGAAGAGGAAGTAGTTCTAGCGAACTGGACATAGGCTTTGGAAGTTCTCAAAATTCAATTAACTCAAGAACTACAGGAACTCAAAAAGCAATCAAGAGAAGCAAGAGAGGCTGAAGACAATTTGAAAAAGGAAATACATGAATTAAACAAGAAAATAAAATCTTAAAAGCCAGAATTGGCCAGTTTGAAAATGAAGCAAAGAAAGCAAAAGATGATCTACAAAAAAAATCAGACCAGAAGGAGAAGGAAGACCAAAAAGGCAGGGATGAAATCCAGTTTTTAAAAAACAGAACTCAACAACTAGAAGCAAATGACTTCACAAGGCAGCAAGAATATATTAAACAAAATTTAAAAAATGAAAACTTAGAGGAGAATATGAAAGACCTCATTGATTCAACCAAAGATCTGGAGAACAGAGCTAGAATAGACAACTTAAGAATTTTTGGTTTACCAGAACATTATGATAAAAGAAAAAGTTTAGATAGCATCTTATAAGAAATCAGAGAAAATTGCCCCAAAGTTCTTGAACAAGAGGGAAAAGTGGAAATAGAAAGAATCAACAGATCCCCTCCTACATTTAATCCACAACTGACAACTTCCAGGAGTATTATAGCCAAATTCAAAAACTACCAGACCAAGGAAAAAATATTACAAGCTGCTAAAAAGAAGTCATTCAGATATCAGGGAACCACAGTTAGGATAACAAAGGATCTGGCTGCATCTACATTGAAGGACTGGTAGACATGGAACAAAATATTACGGAAAGCAAGAGAACTGGGTCTACAACTAAGAATCAACTATCCAGCAAAGCTAACTATATTTTTGCAGGGAAAAGTATGGTCATTCAATAAAATTGAGGACTTCCAAACATTCATCAAGAAAAAAACCAGACAAACAGAGTTTGCTGTCTAAACTGAGAACTCAGGAGAATCAACATATGGTAATGGGGGGAAGAGAAAAAAAATTAATTTCTTTAAGGGACACAACAAGTTCAATCAATTTATATCCCAAGAAAAGAAAGTATTGGCAAATATTAAAAATTGTTATTACCAACAGGATAACTAGAAGAAGTTTACATATAGGAAACAGGGACAAACTGTATAAGATGAAATGTCAAGCTATATATATATATATATATATGTCTGTGTGTGAGTGTATGTATGTATGTATGTAGGTAGGTAGTATGTAGGTATAAATATATACAAAACTGTGGGGGAAGAAGATAATAATAAGAAAAATAGGAAAACAAACAAAAAGGAATAAATTTATATTCCACAAAGAAGTACGTGGGACCAACAAGGAAAAATAGCAATACACTTTAAGGGTAAAGAGGTTAGAGATAGGAAATATTCAATACTTAATTGCATTGAAATCAACGTAAAGATAGAAGAACAATCAGATCCATTGGGGGCAGAGAATTGATTCATGCCCTTTAGAGAAGTAGAAGGGTAACAAATGGACTGGTGAGGAGGGAAGCAATACTAGGGAGGGAGAGGTCTTGGGGGGCAGTGCTGCTTGGCTTTAAAGAATGATAAGAAAGGAATAAGAAGGGAGAGAGAAGAAAGTGAAGTACAAAAGGGAGGAGATTATAGGAACTGATTAATAAACAAAACACTGGTATAGAAGGAAACAGTGAAAGCAGAAAGGAAAGAATTAGGAGAGAGAATCAAAATGTCTGGGAATGTGCAGTTGGTAATTATAACTCTATCTTTGAATGGGAAGAACTCACCCATAAAACGAAAGCAAATAGCAGAGAGGATTAGAAACCAAAATCCTACCATATGTTGTCTACAAGAAACACACATGAGACAGACAGACAGACAGACATAGAGTAAAAATGAGAGGATGGAGCAAAACCTTTTGGGCATCAAATGAGAAAAAGAAGGCAGGGGTGGCTATCATGATCTCTGACAGAGCCAGAGTAAAAATAGATAAGCTTAAAAGAGATAGGGAGGTAACTACATCCTAGTAAAAGGCAGTGTAAATAATGAAGAAATATCAGTACTCAATATGTGTGCACTAAACAGTATAGCTTCCAAATATCTAAAGGAGAAGCTAGTGGAGGTCAAGGATGAAATAGATAGCAAAACCATACTAGTGGGGGACCTCAACCTTCCCCTATCAGATCTAGATAAATCGAACTAAAAAATTAAAAAGAAAGAGATTAGAGAAGTGAATGAATTCCTAGAAAAATTAGAGTTAATAGATATATGGAGAAAAATAAATAGGGATAAAAAGGAATACACCTTCTTTTCAGCAGCACATGGAACATTCACAAAGATAGACCATGTAATAGGGCATAGAAACATGGCAAACAAATGCAAAAAAGCAGAAATAATAAATGTAACCTTCTCAGATCATAATGCAATAAAAATAGTTATTAGTAAGAATACATGGAGAGATAAACCAAAAACTAATTAGAAATTAAATAATATGATTCTCCAAAACTAGCTAGTCAAAGAAGAAATCATAGAAACAATAATTTCATTGAACACAATGACAATGATGACACATCTTACCCAAACCTATGGGATGCAGCCAAAGCAGTTTTAAGGGTAAAATTTATATCAGAGTGCATATTTTAACAAATTCGGGAGGGCAGAGGTTAATGTATTGGGCATGCAACTTAAAAACCTAGAAAATGAACAAATTAAAAATCCTCAGATGAAAACTAAATTAGAAACACTAAAAATCAAAGGAGAAATTAATAAAATCAAAAGTAAAAGAACTATTGAATTAATAAATAAAACTAGAAGCTGGTATTTTGAAAAAAGAGATAAAATAGACAAAGTCCTGGTAAATCTAAATAAAAAAAGGAAAGAAGAAAACCAAATTAACAATATCAAAGATTAAAAGGGAGACGTCACCTCTAATGAACAGGAAACTAAAGCAATCATTAAAGATTATTTTCCCCAAATATATGGCAATAAATATAGCAAAGTAGTTGATATGGAAGGATATTTACAAAAATAATTTGCCTAGATTAACAGCAGAAGAAATAGAATACTTACAAAGTCCAATATCAGAAAAAGAAATTGAACAAGCCATCAAAGAACTCCCTAAGAAAAAATCACCAGGGCCTGATGGATTCACAAGTGAATTCTATCAAACATACAAAGAACAATTAATCCCTAAACTATACAAATTATTTGATATGATAAGCAAAGAAAGAGTCCTACAAAATTCCTTTTATGAAACAAATATGGTACTGATTCCAAAGCCATGTAGGTCAAAAACAGAGAAAGAAAATTAAAGACCAATCTCCTTAATGAGTACAGATGCAAAAATATTTAATGGAATACTAGCAAAAAGACTCCAGCAAGTGATCAAGAGCGTTATCCACCATGATCAGGTGGGATTTATACAAGGAATTCAAGAATGGTTCAACATTAGGAAAACCATCCATATAATTAACCATATCAACAAGCTAACAAACAAAAATCACATGATTATCTCAATAGATGCTGAAAAACCTTTTGACAAAATACAACACCCATTTCTATTGAAAACACTAGAAAGTATAGGAATTTAAGGTCCTTTCCTAAAAATAATAAACAGTATATAACTTAAACCATCAACAAGCATCATATGTAATGGGGATAAATTAGAAGCCTTTACAATAAGATCAGGTGTGAAACAAGGATGCCCATTAGCAACTCTATTGTTTAACATTGTACTAGAAACACTAGCAGTAGCAAGTAGAGAAGAAAAAGAAATTGAAGATATTAAAACAGGCAATGAGGAGGCTAAGCTATCAGTCTTTGCAGATGATATGATTGTCTACTTAAAAAATCCTAGAGAATCAACTAAAAAGTAAGTAGAAATAATCAACAACTTTAGCAAAGTTGGGGATACAAAATAAATGCACATATATCATCAACATTTCTATATATATATTTCCAACACATCACAGCAGCAAGAGTTAGAAAGAGAAACACCATTTAAAATCACCCTCAATAATATAAAATACTTAGGAATCTATTTACCAAAACAAACACAGGAATTATAGGAACACCACTACAAAATACTTTACGAACAATTAAAACTAGATCTAAACAATTGGAAAAACATTCATCGCTCATGGTTAGGATGAGCTAACATAATAAAAATGACCATTCTACCCAAAATAATTTAGTTATTTAGTATCATACTTTTCAAACTACCAAAAAACTTTATTACAGAATTAGAAAAAAAAAAAAACTATAACAAAGTTTATTTGGAAGAACAAAAGATCAAGAATATCAAGGGAAATAATGAAAAAAAAAACATGAAGGAAGGTGGCCTAGTAGTACCAGATATTAAACTGTACTATAAAGCAGCATTCATCAAAACAATATGGTACTGGCTAAGACGCAAAAGGGAGAATCAGTGGAATAGACTTGGGGTAAATGACGTCAGCAAAACAGTGTATGATAAACCCAAGGAGCCCAACTTTTGGGACAAAAATTCACTATTTGACAAAAACTGCTGAGAAAATTGGAAAACAATATGGGAGAGAATAGGTTTAGATCAACATCTCACACCCTACACCAAGATAAATTCAGAATGGGTGAAAGACTTGAATATATAGAAGGAAACTGTAAGTAAATTAAGTGAACACAGAATAGTTTACTTGTCAGATCTCTGGGAAAGGAAAGATTTTTAAACCAAGCAAGAGTTAGAAAAAATTACAAAATGTAAAATAAATAATTTTGATTAGATTAAATTAAAAAGTTTTTGTACAAACAAAAACAATGCAACCAAAATCAGAAGGGAAACAACAAACTGGGAAAACATCTTTATAATAAAAAATTCTGACAGAGGTCTAATTACTCAAATATACAAGGAACTAAATCAATTGTACAAAAAATCAAGCAATTCCCCAATTTATAAATTGGCAAGGGATATGAATAGGCAATTTTCAGATAAAGAAATCAAAAGTATCAATAAGAACATGAGAAAGTGTTCTAAATCTCTAATAATTAGAGAAATGCACATCAAAACAGCTCTGAGGTACCACTTCACACCTAGCAAATTGGCTAAAATGACATTAGGGGAGAGTAATGAATATTGGAGGGGATGTGGCAAAATTGGGATATTAATGCACTGCTGGTGGAGCTGTGAAACGATCCAACCATTCTGGATGGCAATTTGGAATTATGCCCAAAGAGCTCTAAAAGAAAGCCTGCCCTTTGATCCAGCCATACCATTGCTGGGTCTGTACCCCAAAGAGATCATAGATAAACAGACTTACACAAAAATATTTATAACCACACTCTTTGGGGTGGCAAAAAACTGGAAAATGAGAGTATGCCCTTCAGTTGGGGAATGGCTGAACAAACTGTGGTATATGTGGGTGATGGAATATTATTGTGCTAAAAGGAATAATAAACTGGAGGAGTTCCAGGCAAACTGGAGAGACCTCCAGGAAGTGATGCAGATTGAAAGGAGCAGAGCCAGAAGAACATTGTACACAGAGACTGATACAATGCGGTAAAATTGAATGTAATGGACTTCTGTACTAGCAGCCATGCAATGACCCAAGGCAATTCTGAGGGATTTAAGGGAAAGAACACTACCCACATTCAGAGGAAGAAATACAGGAGAGGAAACAGAAGAAAAACAACTGCTTTAACACTTGTGTTGATGCTGAAATGATTGGGGATATAGACTGAAAGGACCACACCAATACAACCATCAATAAGATGTAAATAAGTCTTGATTGATGACATATGTTAAAATCGGTGGAAATATGTGTTGGCTATGGGAGGGAGTTTGAGGGTGTGAAGTGGAAAGTAAAAACATGAATCATGTAACCATGGAAAGTTTTTCTAAAACTTAAAAAAAAAAATTTAAAAAGATCCAATAGAGAAATAAGAAGGTAATAAGGAGGGTGGGGTTGGGAAGGGGAGTAATATAAGGGAAAGGGAATGGGGGGAGTGATTAAAAACAGAGGAGGGAAAGAGTGAAAGAAAAAAGGGAGGATTAAAAGAGGAAAACAAGATTGAGGAGAATACAGAAATGGTAATCATAACTGTGAATATAAATGGGATGAACTCACCCTTAAATCAAAAGCAGATAACAGAGTGTATTAAAAATCAGAATCCTACCATACTGTTGTTTACAAGAAGGACATTTGAGGCAGGTAGACACATACAGAATAAACATAAGGGGATGGAGTAGAAATGCAAATTAAAACAACTCTCAGGTTCCACCTTACACCTTTCAGATTGTCCAATATGACAGTAAAGGAAAAGGATAATTGTTAGAGGGGTTGTAGCAAAATTGAGACATTAATGCATTCCTGGTAGAGTTATGAACTGATACAATCATTCTGGTGGGCAATTTGGAATTATGCCTAAAGAACTATAAAAGAATGGATACCCTTTGATCCAATAATGCCATTATGAGGTCTATATCTCAAAGAGATAAAAAAGTGGGAAAGAACATATTTTTACAAAAGTATTTATAGTTCCTCTATTTGTGGTGGCAAAGAATTGTAAACTAAAGGTATATCCCTCAATTGGGGAATGGCTAAATAAATTCTGATATATAGTGGTGATGTAATACTATTGTGCTCTAAGATATGAACAGAATGATTTCAGAAAGATTTGGAAAAATTACATGAGTGAAATAAGCAAGACCAGGAAAACATTGTACACAGTAACAGTAAGATTGTACAACAATCAAATGTGATAGATTTTGCTATTAATAGCAATTCCAGAACAATTGTGAATAATTTATGAAAATTAATGCTATTCACCTCCAAGGAAAAAACTGTTGGAATAACAATACAGATGGAAACATGATTTATCACTCACTTATTTAAATATATATTTTAGGGTTTTGATTTTATAAGATTATTCACTTATAAAAATAAGTAAAACAGAATCATGTTTTGCATGATAATACATGTATAACCCAGGTTGAGTTGCTTACCAGCTCCAGGAGTGGGGAGAGAACAAGTGAGGGAGACAATCTGCATTATATAATGTTGGAAAACTAATATGGAAATGTATTAATCTTTTTTAAAATTTAAATTAAATTAAAAATTTTTAAATACTAAGGAAGGATTACTTGAGGTTATAGTGTGAACAAAGAATAGATTTAGGAAGCTAAAACTAAGTAAGAGATGAAAATATTATGATTGAATTAATGATATTCAGAGATTTTGAACATGGAAGAGAAAAATTGGTGTCTCAGGATCAATAGTATTACCATCCTGAAGTGTACCTGGGGTGGATTAGAAGGGTAAATCATGTAAACAATTATATAAATAATTAAAAGCATGGGTAGGTTGGATATTTAAGGGAACTACATGTTTATTGAAATACCCTAGAATAAATGAAAGAACTAAAGTGGAGACTTTGAATCAGGCAAGAGAGTTCATTGAGAAGGGAGGGATGATATACGAGGTATAGCTAGATAATGGCAACCAGGAACTGGATTGGATGATACCTTTAGAGTGCATGAACCTCAAAAGAGAAGTAGCTACTGATGGGAATAGAGGGGGACCATGGAGAGGCAGTAAGGAATTATCCTACCACAACCATAATCACTCCCTAGTTGTGGCTGATAAGTCTGGGGATATATTAAGTGTGTAACCAATAACAGAAATAATCTCCAAGTACTCATTGTTATGTAGGAGGAATCAAATCTAGAATAACAGAAGATGGGACAACCCAGACAAAACATCATGTAAGACAGAAGGAAGTTTGCTAATTATGGACAAACTATTACAGAGGGAACAGTGAAAGGGAGGAAGAAATGGAATAGGAAATTTGGGGTATAATTGGATAGACTATGAGTGATAGAATGGAGAGGTAGGCTTTGGGAAAGAGTTTGTCCTTTAGCATTTGATGATTTGGTGGCAAAGGAATGAAAAGGGTAAGAGAGAAAGAGGAAAGGAAAATGTTAAGCATTTGGAAATAAATCCAGAATCAAATTCCATATGTGATTATGGAATGAGTCGAGTTGTGGGTATTCAGAATACCATCCCTGAATGACTTTATACTAGCATTGGCCACGACTTGGGAAATGATTTAACCTCTCTGGGCCTCTCTTTGTATATAAAAACTAAGTGGCTGAAACAGATTATTTTAAATATGATTTTTGTCTCTAAAATGCTCCATATTCATTGAAATAAAATGATCATTGATTATATGAATATACCTAAAACTGCTTCATGAGTGATTGTATATGAGCATTGCAAATACAATCATATGTTGTTGTTTTTATTATCTGGATTTTTGTTAAATTTTCTTTGGTATAAGAGAAATTTCAATGAGTGATACATTTGTAAATTACTGCAATGTAAGAAGAAACATACTAATGAAAAATCTATTGCTAACTGGTAACTATGGAATTCAAAATAAGTAAAAAGTGATTTAAAACATTTATTATAGGGGCAGCTGGGTAGCTCAGTGGAGTGAGAGTCAGGCCTAGAGACAGGAGGTCCTAGGTTCAAACCCGGCCTCAGCCACTTCCCAGCTGTGTGACCCTGGGCAAGTCACTTGACCCCCATTGCCCACCCTTACCAATCTTCCACCTATGAGACAATACACCGAAGTACAAGGGTTTAAAAAAAACATTTATTATATACTTAAAATGGTACAAAGTAACAGCTAATTTTCACCTCATATACTAGCTATGCTATTTTTCAAGTAGCAACTAATGAGATAGATATCTTTGAAAAGCTTAGATATTTTTCCTCTAAATCTTGGAAAACAAATCTATTACTAAGATACACAGCAGCTTTCTTTCATGTCCTGAAAACTGTGATCTTTGTAAAACAGAAATTGTTGATATTTCCTTTAAAAAAGAGAGATTTCAGGAAGAAGTCCTCAAAGTATTTTCATTATCAAAGATACTTTTTTGGTTGATAGTATGATTCTATATGAAGACATATAAAAATAAACAGGGAACTAAAAAATTAACATTTAATAGTAAAAAAATGGCAAATACTAAAATAGTTTGAAAAAAAAACATTTTTGACCAACAAGCCTAAAATCAGAAAACCTAGCTTTGTAATTACATCATACCACTTAATAGTCATATTTCTTTTGGAAATTCTCAAAAATTTGTAGCCAGTTTCCATATAAAATACTTACTTAACATCATTTTTGTCCCCTTCTTTTTGCTTTCTCTCTATAAATAACAGTAACAATAAAAGCCTAAAGAAAAGGGAATATGCTTAAATTTTTGAAGTGATTGATTTTATAATCAATTAAATCAATATATTTAAATTTCAATTTGAATTGTGATATAACTGAACTGATATCTCTTTTTTTTTCCTTTCCCTGGCCCCATCATCACTGCAGTTGAAAGTTTTTAAAGAAATTCTTTCCTTTTAATTATATCTTCATATTCTTCCCTTAAAAGGTATAGTTGTTATTTTTGTTGTTGTTTTTATTTATAAATATTCCCTCATTGATCCTGACATCTTATTCACATCTCCAAATTTATGTCTGTATTGTGACTTTGTTCTTGTATCAGATTCTGCTTTCTTTCTCATATTTTTGAATATAGGCTGGCCCTCCTTTATCCCTAATAAAGTGATTAAGATTTGGCCTCTCTATCAGTTGGAATTCACTCTCCTCTTCTCATGGCTTAACTCAGATTTTGATCTTTTTTCTTCTCCTCCAGTGTTGAACCTGGATATGTATACCATCCTTTTCATTGGCCTGACAGACCCCAACATCATAAAGGTATATTGGTTTGAATCAGACTTCCTGCAATAATACAGAGTTTTTCCTTTCAAGTGCTGCCATGTTCTTTTCTTCTCTCATGGACCAGCCTATGTGCTGTCTGGGATATTGTTTTCTCCCTATCTCCTAATTTTTTGAAATATGGGCTGCTTGGACCTTGAACTGGTCACTAGTTTGCCCCTTCCTCCTCCTTTTGGTCCATGCTTCTGGCTTGCATTGCTTTCATCTCTTCCAGCCAACTCCTCATTTGCCACCAGATGTTTTGCTTGATTTCAGATCAACCATCAATTTGGACATGACCTGCCCAAGATAAACTCATCACCAGATAATCTTATCACTAGAAAACAAACTTATCATCATGGAGATTGCTTCAGTTTTGCTTGGTCATTAGTTAAATGAAAGTCTGTTTCTTTTTTGAAGGACCAACATGTACTTCCTCCCTATAATGTATCCATCTTTTATATACTATTATATACTATAGCTTGTAGTATATTATATTAGGGATGGGGAAGAAGCTTTTTGGGCTTGATGGAAACCCAAGTTCTGTCCAATCATACCATTCAATGATAAATGATGGGAATAGGTAATATGTTCATTGACAATTGAGGGTGAGCATCTGCTTGTATAGTTGAATACAAACCTTATGGTCCAGGATGTTACCAAAGCATGATATGTTTTCCTAGTAGCCTCTGGGAAAGCTAATTATGAGGAGAACCAATTTATCAAATCCCTTTATAACACCACCTTACCCAAGGTCTTATTGATTGATCTGATGAACTAGACAAACAAAAAGACACTTTAGCCATTATGCCCATATAATAAGATCATTGTAAATTGTTGGTACAAACCTTCCCCTTTTCCCTACAGCTAAGAGTTCCAGGAAAAAAACACAAAACAAAACAAAACCCTAAAAGGTCCTGTTTATGAGGACACTGAGAATTAAATTTTCTAAATGTAATAAGGGCTGCAATCAATCTTTTGCATTTAAAAGAGTTTAGAAAAGGAAAACAAAAACACGTAATTCTTGAATATTAGTGCTGTGTGAACTACTGTCTTAGTCCAATTTACTTACAAAAGCTATTGAAATATGAACATGAATCTTGGCATATTTTAAAAAATCAACAAAATATAGAGTACAAAAGAACTAATTTGAAATATTAACATATTTTTAGACCTTCTATTCCAAGAACTCTCTCAATGTTGAGAAACAACATGCCTAAGTGATTGACAATGCATTCATTGTGTTTGGGGAAAGCCTATATTAGGATTCAGATTTTGTTTGAATAACTTGCTGAGAATCAACTTGTTCAATAGTTATTAACTCTTTACACCCATATTCACATACCCTCACAGTGTGCAACTCATTTTCACATATATACATTTGTATGAAGATATGCTTTTTCACATGTATGTTTATATAAATACATATATTACATGGACACATACATTTATATATGTATATGCACATACACATATCTTAAAATATGTGCATCAAGGAGACAGCTGGTTGCTCAGTAGATTTAGAGCTAGGTCTAGACATGGGAGTTTCTGTGTTCAGATATGGCCTCCGACACTTCCTAGTGTGTGACTTTGGGCAAGTCAATTAAACACATCGCCTAGGCCCTACCACTCTTTTGTCGTGAAATTAATATGCAGTATTAATTCAAGTATGATACACAGTAAGGGTTTAAAAAAATGTGTGTATGAAGTGAATTTGAGCCCTGTTCACTTTAGCACCAGGGAGAGAGCCCAGTGATCACGTCCACCTGACAAATTTCCTTTAGGGAGGCTGTTTTTCTTGAAGATCTGGATGTTCAGCATTTTTTTCATTAAGCTCCAAAATGGATATATATTGTATAAACTTATTCTTTATATTTAGGAACTGTAAAGCCTTGCCATTGATATGCCAATGAAGGAGGAACATCTCCAAAGTACCTCAACACCTGTAACTCAAGAAAAAAAATGTAATTTTGATACATTTGGAAGTCAACAAGGAGAATTGGATGCCCCCTGGAGTTTAGTCCAGTGTGATAAATAAAAGGGGACTTCACATTGATCACCACAACAATCGGTATTCGATGCCAAGATCTGTTAAGCAGGAATACAGTTGAAGGAACAGAAAAAGCCTCAGTGGAAAACATCACAAAAACAGATAACCTGTTCTATGGGCATTCATCTTATTATTAATTTATTCTTATATTTGATCTGTCTAGATTCTATATTACTTGTCTCCAGGACTATAAACAGATAATTAGAGTATCGTTTCCTCACTTATTTCTCAGGAAACATATTTATAAACTATAAAGATATTGGATGTCATCTCAAACCAAGGAAGACTGCAACATAATTTTAAAATTTTTAAAAAAAGCAAAATTACACAGAAGATCAGGGATCTATAATGACTAAAGATAATCAAACCTGCCTAGATTATCATTGCAGTTCTTTCTATCCCTTACTATCATTTACTACTAAATCATTCTGGATTTAATCTTGTGGCATAGTGACAAAAAACAATCTAGAGAGCAATAATTATTTTAATGAACCCTGTCATTAAATGTTCTTTGATTAATTCCTTTCACTTCCTTTCCCTTCTTCCTACTCTGAGAATAAGACTGGGACCTGGTGCTTCCTGAAAGTCTTTCTTGCTGTATAACTTGTTTTTCTGGTGTTCAACAAGGTTTACTACTTTCTCTTCCTGTCTGCTATAAAGTCAGCTTCCTAGGGTAAATAACACAAACTATGTGTAGGACAATTGACAAGCAGTATATTTTTAGTATGGATGGCCAGAGAGCATAGGCAGGTTAATCAAGGAATCAATAATATCTATTAAGTACCTACTGTGTTCTCGACTCTATTTTGCCCCTGAGTTTACAAGTACAAGCTACATTTAAAGACTCACTAATTATTGTATCAGAGACAATTAGAAATTTGTGAAAAAGGAAAATGAATTCAAAGTATTCAATAAAATACAAAAGTAAGACAGCCCCCCAAAATGTCAGTGTAACAGGGTTTGAAATGATGTGATAAGACAGAACAGATATAAAAATTAGAACCATTCCTAAATTTGAAGAAATAGATAATAAAGCCATTATTTTTAGCTAAAATCATTCTGAATTTGTTCAATTGTCATTTTTTTTAAACCCTTGTACTTCGGTGTATTGTCTCATAGGTGTAAGATTGGTAAGGCTGGGCAATGGGGGTCAAGTGACTTGCCCAGAGTCACACAGCTGGGAAGTGGCTGAGGCCGGGTTTGAACCTAGGACCTCCTGTCTCTAGGCCTGACTCTCACTCCACTGAGATACCCAGCTGCCCTACAGTTGTCATTTTAATAAATTTCACACTAATCATTTCAGTCCCTAGCTTCCTCTAAGCTCAATTAAGAAGTCATCTATTATAGTAAACTTCCCTAAGCCCTCTCTACACATTAGTGTCCTACTGTGGAAGTTACTTTGCTTATGTCTATATGTACATATATAGATATACATATAGGATTACAAGGCACACAGTCATATATAAGTATAATTTCACAAATAACCACAACCATTACCTTGCACAATACCCTACCATTTATTTTTTCTTTAATTATAAAGATATTTTATTTTACCAATTACATATAATAATAAATTTCCAAATAACTTTTCTGAAGTTATATGTTCCAAATTGATTCCCTCTCTATCTTCTCTTTCCCTTCCCTGACCTGGCCAGCAATTCTACTTGAGTCATACATCTGCTATCATGCAAAACACATTTCTATATTTATCATTTTCTTAAGAGAATAATAATAAAAACCCAAACACTCAAACAAAACCCCAAAGAAATTAAAGTGAAAAATTACATGCTTCCATATGCACTATGACTCCAACAGTCCTTTCTCTCAAGGTGAATAGCATTATTTGTTCTAAGTCCCTTAGAATGGTCCTTGAATCATTACATTGCTAAGAGTAGTGAAGTCTATCTCAGTTGATTATTACACAACATTGCTTTCAACATGAATAATATTCTTCTGGCTCTGCTAATTTCCCTCTGCATCAATTCATGTACGTCTTTCTTGCTCTTTCTGAATTCATCCTCTTCATCAATTCTAAGAGTACAATAGTATTATATCACTATCATATACCACATTTTGTTCAGGCAATCCCCAAATGATAGATATCCTTTCAGTTTCCAATTCTTTGCCACCACAAGAAAAGTTGCTATAAATATACTTGTACAATGCTTTTACATTTTTTAAAATCACTTTGGGATACAGATGTGGTAGTGGTATTACTGAATCGAAGAGTATACATTGTTTTATAGCCCATTTGGAATAGTTCCAAATTGTCCTCCAGAATGGTTGGGTCAGTTCACAACTCCATACACAATGCATTAATGTCCTAATTGTGCCACATCCCTTCCAACATTTATCATTTTCTTTTACAGTCTTATGAGCCAATATGATAGGGTTGAAGTAGAATCTCAGAGTAGTTTTAACTTGCATTTCTCTAATCAAGAGGGACTTGGAATATATTTCATATGATTATCCATAGTTTTGATTTCTTCATCTGAAAACTGCTTATTTGTATCATTTGACCATTTGACAATTTGTTGATTGAGAAATGATATGTATATTTATAAATCTGACTTAGTTTTATATATATTTGAAAAACAAATTAGTTCTTTATTAGAAAAATTTGTTATAAAAATTTCCCACCATTTTCTTGTTTCTCTTCTAATCTTGGTTACCTTTTTTTGGTATGAAACCTTTTTAATTTAATAGTCACAATTCATTTTTTTAAACCCTTAATTTCGGTGTATTGTCTCATAGATGGAAGAGTGGTAAGGGTGGGCAATGGGGGTCAAGTGACTTGCCCAGGGTCACACAGCTGGGAAGTGGCTGAGGCCAGGTTTGACCCTAGGACCTCCCATCTCTATGCCTGGCTCTCAATTCACTGAGCTACCCAGATGCCCCCATCATGTTTATTTCTTGGTTAGATTTATCTACTTTTGAGAGGGAGAAGTTGAGGTTCCCCACTAGTACAGTTTTATTATTTCCTCCTTTAGCTCATTTAGTTTCTCCTTAAACAATTTGGAAGTTATACCATTTGGTGCGCATATGTCAAGTATTGATATTACTTCATTGTCTATAGTACCTTTTATCAATATGTAATAACTTCATCTCTTTTAATTATATCTATTTTTGCATTAACTTTTTCTGAGATTATTATTGCTACTTCTTTTTTTTTCTTTATCTCTGTTGAAGTCCAATAGATTCTGCTCAATCCCCTTACCTTTTGTCAGTGTGTGTCTACCTGCATCAAATGTATTTATTGTAAACAACATATTTTAGGATTCAGGTTTTTAATCCACTCTGCTATCTGTATCTATTTTATGGGTGAGTTAATTTCATTTATATTAATATTTATTAGCATTTGCATATTTCCCTCCATTTTATTTTCCCTTTTTATTCCTATTCTTTCTCCTTCCATCCTGTCTCACCATACAAGTGTTTTGCCTTTAATCACCCACCCCTAATTCTCCCTCCTTTATATTACTCCTCTCCTCACCACCACCTCACCTTCCTTCTTCCCCCTTCTACTTCTCTATAAGGCAAGATAGAATTCTATACCCCCAATGAGCCTGGCTGTTATTCTCTCTCTGAGTTAAATCCATTGAGAACAAGACTTAAGCATTTCCCATCGCCACCATCACCCTCCCCTCAACTATAATAGGCTTTTTTTTCATGTCTCTTTAGGTGATAAAATTTATCCTATTTTACCTCTCTTCCCTTTTTACTTAGTGCAATCCTCATTTTATTCTCGACTTTTTTTCCTTTATGTCATCCTAAACAACTCACACACACCCTGTGACCAGGGATTCCTCTCTCCTAGGAGTGGCCACAGTTGATGGGACCCCAGTTCCTTATCAATCACACTCACAGGTGTGCTCTTCCATCCCCCATCCTCTCCTACTAGTGCATCTTGAGATAAGGGAGTTGATTGTGCGACATGTTAAAAGGGCAATAAAGCTTCATACCCTACTCTTCCATTTCCCCTCAATGCTTTTAGTGGTAAACTTCTGAGGGAAGGGACTGATATTTAATGTATGTATCCCAGGACCCATCTCAGTGCAGTGCTTCTCCTAGATACTTTGCAAATGAAAATAAAATGAATTTTGAACTATAAATACTTAAAAAGTTTAAAGAAATAACAATTTTATACTATTAAATGGTAGCTATGGTTTTACATTGTTCATATAATTGATGCAAGTACATAAAGGAGGCATTAGGTTCCAGTGATATTATCATTCCTTTGTGTGTGAGCATGTGTGTGTGTGTGAGCGTGTGTGTGTGTGTGTGTGTGTGTGTGTGTGTGTGGTGTGTATATGTTTATAAAACCCAGGTAAATGTGACAGATGGTATTAACATGTAAGTTTTTCTTTCGAATTTTGTTCTAGCCTCCCAGAAACACTGTGTCTGACCCTTTTAGTGCACCTGCTCTCCTAACTAAATGCCATGAGTCCCATCTTTAGGAAGTGCTACAAAGGCAGGGCCTCAGGGAGAAAATGTTAGCAAGCTGCACTTGTCCTGTGATGCTAGCAAAATGCCATATCATTTAATCAGCTGGGGTTGAAAGCATAACAGCTGTAGCCTACTACAGACAGCTTTTGAAACAGGAGCTTTCAGAACTTCACATCACCCTGAAAATTCCTAGTAGATTGTTATGAAGCCATTAGTGGTATATACAAAACATTTCCATTACAAACAAAAGCTACTTGGGGATTATGGTTATGACCAGGATCATCCTGGAATGAAGTTATGAAGTAGAAACCTTTGTCCCCCTTTCTCTCTTTAAGGTCCACAGTTTCTCCCTCAGCATATCATTTGGTGACTTTATATAGCCTTTGGAAATCCAGTGGAGTACCAAGTCTGAGACTGTCCCTTCCTCTTCTTTCTTCTTAGCCCTCCCCAAGAATCCTTTCCCTGTTCCTCAAAGCTTACTTGTTTTATTTTTCTTCTATTCACTTAACACTTTGTCATTACCTAAGAGGATTCAATAAATTAATTTCAGATAGTATTAATAGGTTAGTGTTTAACCATAAAATGTAGTTATGGTTTAATTAGGGTCTTCATTTTTTTGACCTGAAGAAATGACAAATAATGAGAATTTCAGGGAGCAAGTTCCAGGCCCACAGCTATTTGATCATGACTCCAAAAGGATATACGACTGGTAAAGTGTAGCTAGAGAAAGACATTGTGTCTGGATGATTCCTGGCTTGAAGAAGAGATGGATGGATGGATAGATCGCCAGATAGGCAGATATGGCAGCTGATGAATCACTGTACAGACTGCAAAGCTTTATACTTACTAACTGTAACTCTGGACAAGGGTCTTAAACTGTTTTCATCAGTTTCCTTATCTGTAAAATGGAGATAATAGTAACATTCACCTCCTAAAGTTGTTATGAGGTTCATATGAAATAATAATTGTAAAGTGGTTAGAGGAGTGCTTGATACACAGTAAGCATTATAATAAAAGATAGTCATCAGCATTATTGGATTCACATAGAAAGACAGATACAGAGATGTACATGTATGCCTTTTAATTTTACATTATTCAATTTTTAGCCAAGAAAGCCCCTCCTTTTTAAAAAATACATAAAATGAAAAGAGGAAAAAAGGAATAAAGCAAAACTAGCCACCTATTATCAGGCAAAGGAATAAAGGAAGGAAGATTATGACATTAGTCCAATTAAAAATGTTCCCACATTGGTCATATCTAAAAATGTGCTTCTCATTCTTTATATCCTCCCTGAATCGGGTTTATTAGTCCTTGGAAAACATAGTTGATCAATGTTTTAATTTTTCAGAATTTTTAAAAATTATGATATTAAAGTATTAATTATTCTTTTGGGTTCTGATTCTGCCACTCTTCATCAGTTCTTACAAGTCTTAACATATGTCTTTGAAATTATGTTTTTCTTTATTTCTTGAAGGATAATAGACTTCTATTACATTTATATACCCTAATTTGTTCAGTCATTCCTCGATCCATCAGGCAGCAAGGCTCTGAAGTTACTCACTCTAAGGCTCTATAATGCATTCCTAATATTTTCCTTTATAGATCTTTCCCCTATCCCCACCAATTTTTAAAACATATTTCTTGTTAAAATATTGATTCCTTAATTCATGCCTTACTACTCCCAGGTGCTCTGGAAGATTTGCCTCTGAAAACCTTTGGCTTTGACATCAGCCCAGCTTCTGTTTCACTTCTTTTGCCTTTATTTAGAGGTAAGATCCTCTGTGCCAAGTCATTATCATTAAATTAGTGATGTACTCTCTCTTCTCTTATACAAGTCCTAATGGAATCATGGGACTTGGCACCAGAATATATTGCTGAGGTAGTTTGTGGAAGAGGGGGATGGGAGCACCCTAAAAATCATATCCTATTACAAAGATATCTGATTACTCTGACTATGACATTTGACTCATATGTGTAACTTCCTATAGTGTTAAAAGGAGATGAATGTACGACTACAGAGATATATGCAAGGAGAGAGCCAGGAAAGCAACTTGTCACTACAATCTCAGTTTATTTATCTACCCTTTAAAATACTTCTTTCAAATTTTAAGCCAATATCTTGATACATCATCCCTCTCTGACTGTATCTATCATTTGAGTATAAATTTACATGATTTAGAATATGATTAGATTTTCCTATTCTGTCATCAACAATATTGTCTTGAATGTCCTCGTCAACACAATGTTTCAGATTGTGTTGTGTCTGCCTATAGTTATCTTTTCCTTCCTTATCTTGGGAGATACTTCTCTATATTCTAGAATTAGATAAAATTGAACCCATACAGTTCCAGTTAGATAAGTCCTCATGTTTATCTCATTTCTAGTTACATGATTCAAAAATCTTCCCAATAGCAATATATTTAGATAAACTTTCTCAATGTAGCCATTGAATTATCTTTTATTCTCATTTGTCTTTTAATTTTAATTTCCTTATTCTAGCTAATACTATATCACCAGTTTAAAAATATCTTACTAATCTTTAAATATTCTAAACTTTGTTA
The DNA here is from genome assembly GCF_016433145.1 of Gracilinanus agilis. NCBI lineage: Eukaryota > Metazoa > Chordata > Mammalia > Didelphimorphia > Didelphidae > Gracilinanus > Gracilinanus agilis. Next base: position 142,541,064 of record NC_058135.1, on the reverse strand, counting down.
TTTTTGAATGCGAGATATTTTTCCTTAATTTTTAAATGACATTATCATTTCCTTTCTAAGAGTTAGACTTCTAAAGGTAAGAAGCAATGAAAATGAAACTGAAATATATGAATGTAGGGGCTTTACAATTTTTTAATCCAGCTTCAGTCACTTACTATCTATCTGTTTGACCTTAGGCAAGTCAGGTAGCATCTATCATCCTCAATTTCTTTATCTATAAAACTGTGGATAATGTTAGTATCTACCTCCCAGCATAAAATGAGGATAAAATGCAAGGCAGTTATTTAGTGCACTTGGCCTGGGTTTAGAAAGATGAGTTTAAATTCAGCTTCACACAGTTACTAGCTGTGGGATGCTGAACAAAACATTTAACCTCTATTTGCTCCAATTCCTCATCTGTAAAATGGGGATAATAATACTTCCCTGGGATTTTTGAGGATCAAGTAAGAAAATAATTGTAAAGTGCTTTGACCATAGTAAGTGCTATATAAATGCTAGTCATTATGACTATGAGAAAATACAAGGTGTCCCAAAAGTCTCAGTGAAGTTTTAAGCTTTGAAAACTTAAAACTTCACTGAGACTTTTATAAGAAGCTTTGTAATCTGTTAATCATTATATAAATTCCAACCTTTATTATTTTCATTGTTTTCTGTATCAACATAATTATTATTTACGTGTATGGTGAAGTGCTGAGAGTGCCAGACTCCATATTTCTGAGTTCAAATTTGGCCCGAGACACTTACTGTCCATGTGAACCTGAGTAAGTCACTTAATCCTGATGGTCTCATTTCATCTATATAATGAGCTGGAGAAGCAAAGCACCTCAGTATTTTTACCAAGAAAATCTCATATAGGGTCATGAAGAGCCAGACAAATGAAAAATAACTAAAGAACAATAACAAAGAAACAAAAGAAAGGAAGAAAACACGTTTTGCATTTTAGTTTTTAAAGAGATGTAGCCTGGCATAGTGGAAAGAGAGGTACTCTTGGAGTGGGAAGTTCTGAGTTCAAGAACCACATATGGCATGCCCTGGCTACGTGACACTTAACTTCTCAATACCTGTTACTAATTTGCATTGATAGAGAGAATTTCTTCATCATTGAGTTCCCTACATTAATGAAATGATATCCATAAAAAATGTGTGTAAGAAGAGAGAGATAGATAAATAGATGTTCAATACAACTTTTAAGCCCTTACCTTTTATACTCATTCTAAGCCAAAAGAAAAATAATGGCTAGGCAATTGGGGTTAAATGACTTGTCTAGGGTCATACAGTTAGGAAGTGTCTGAGGCCAGATTTGATCCCAGGTTCTTCTACTTCTAGATCTGGTGCTCTATCCACTGTGCTTTAATGTATTTAAAATTTTTAGTGTATTTTTAAAAAAGTGTTTATTAAAGTAGGAAAGCTGGTCTTATAATAAGGAAAGGGTGTTGATGAAGAGAACGAATAAGAAAGCTAAAATTTTAAATGCTTGAATGAATGATAGAGACAGAGAAAAATCCAAGATGATTGTGAAGTGGTGAACTTGGTTTGCTTGGAAGGAGAGTGGAACCCCTGCCTCAACAGGGCAGAGAAGTTAGGCAGAGGGGTGCACTTGGGCAGGAGGGGAGGTAATGAGTGCTGTTTTGAACATATGGAATTTGAGACACCTGTCAAGCTGATCTAGTTGGAGATTTCTAATAGCTAATTAGTGATGCAAGACTAGAGTTCAGGAGAGGAAAACTTGGGCGAAAAATTTAAATATGAATATTGTCTGTATAGTGGTCTTTGTTGAAGCCATGGAAGCTGATGAAAATAATAAGAGAGAGAAAAGACTCAGGAGAAAGACCTAGTTTTCACAGGAATCCAGCAACGAAGAGTTAAAAAAAGGATTGGCTTGGCAGAATAAAAAAACCGAAACAGTGTCCTAAAACCCTAATTGGAGGGTCGAGGTCAGAAACAAGATTGTTAAGTTGTTGAAAAATGAGAGAAATTAGAGATAATAGCATAGTTTTCTTTTTTCCCTAAAAGTTTGATTCTGAAGAGGAGTAGAAATGTGCCTAGAGATATTATGGAATGATTATGTTTATTTATTAAAGTATTATGTATAAATTTATTTATGTGTTATATATAAATAATAAATATAATTTATATTATTTTTATTTATTTATTTTAGGAATGGTATCTGGATATATGTTAGAAATAAGGGGGAAGGGTGGGGAAGCCTATCCACATAATGTGCTAAGTACTTTACAAAAATTAGATCTCTTGATCCTTACCACAACCATATGAGACAGATGTTGTTGTTGTTGCTATTGTTATTGTTATTGTTATTGTTACTATTATTATTATTATTATTTCAAGTTAAGGTATTCAAGGCAAAAGATAACTGACTTTCCCAGGGTCACGAGAACCAAAAAAAGCCTTTGAGACTGGATTTTAACCAGGTATTCCTGATTAAGTCCAGTGTTCTGTGCAATACACCATGTAGCTCCCTTTAGATAGGAAAAAAAAAAAAAAAGCTGGTGGATAAAGAGAGAAGAGAAATAAAGAAGAGAGTATGGGATCAAAATAAGAACCAGAGGATTTAATATTTTGAAGAACTCAACTTCCCCTGGAGTGAGCTGGGGCAACTTATGCCTGGAGTCCCATCTAGTGCTATTATTCCTAGCTATAGCACCTTAAACAGCCAATCAGTTACCCCTACTTTCCCTAATAGATAAAATAACTGCTCCTACCTGGTTAAAGAAGAAAAAAAAAGTGTTTTAAAAATATCCTGAATAATTATATTATAAAAGGGACAAGACAAGTTCTTCTAATTTTTATCTACAATAAATCACATATTCTAAATCTTATAATTCAGTAAAAGATGAGGAGAATGAAAGATCCTTCTTCGAGGGTTAGGTTTTTTTCCCCACAAAAGAATATTGAGGAGGTCAAAAGGAAGACTAAAATATATATCTCCTAAAATAACTTTTCAAGCATGCATTGAGATCATGCAAGATAACTTTGCCTAAAAAATCTTTAATCATTTACATCAAATATGATACACAAAAGGGAGACGTGACAGGCAAAGATATTCTTGTTCATTTAAAATACCTTATTAATTATATCAAAACCCAAAACATCATAGTGTTTTCCCAATAAAAATCAGTTACTCCAAATATAAGACATTCATGGTGCTTGCATATGGTTACACATTTTGGATCCCCTCGGTCTCTAAAAAATCACTTCTGTGAGCACCACAAACATTTAGCAGAGAGACACATAACAGATACAAGTCGGCAGAAGTATATTTTCAGTAATGAACAAATAATGGTAGAAAGAAAATCATCCAAAATATATTTGCTCAAAAAATTAGGTGATCTGGTGTTATATCAAGAGTTAAAAAATATGAAATTCATGTCATAGTTGTACTCATGATGTATGCAAAGAAGATATTTAGTATATAGAGTAATCAAATCTTCATGGGGGGTGGATAAAATTATATGTTTCTTACCCATTTACCCCCATGAAGAAGATATTTATTTTGGTAGACAGCTTTGATCTAATCATATTTCAGAATGCTTATTTCTCATTCCACATCTGTGATTCTCTGCCTTTCTGCCCAGAGAAGCTGAAATTTAATTTTCTTTTGTCTAAGATGACGTCTTTTCATTACAATTCCTCATCGTTTCATGACTTTTTAATCATGTTATCATTTACATTATTAGAGTCATTTTACATTTTGTTCTATATCACTGATAATGTCTTTCCATGTTTCTCTGAATCCTTATCTTTGTCATTTCCTATAGCATAAGAATATTCCATTATACATAATAAAATTATTCCCTTCATTCACTAATCAATGGATATTTATTTTCCTTCTTTTAGAATATTAAAAATATTTCTTCTTAGGAGTTCCCATTAGTTATATATTATAGCACGCATTACATGTACTTTCTATTTCTATGTTCTGTTCATTTTTAATTCTTTAGAAGAGATGTTTCAAGTCTTCTTATCCAAGATTTGTAGTTACAGAAATCCCTTTACCAAGGACTCCCTCTAGGACTGAAATCACAGGTTCTGGCACTCAATATTTCTATGCTCATTGCACACTATTATCCATTACATCATATGCAAGAGTTTTTTTTTTTCTTTTCCCAACTCTTCCCCTACTGAGTACCTATTGTTACTCATTTTTTCCCGATAATGAGGACTGTGGCTATGAATATCACAGAATTTATTGGATGTTTATTTCTATCTTTGACTTCCTTGAAGGTATTTGTCTAGTTGCTGGCTCAATGTATATGGACAATTTAATTGTGTTTTTTGCTTAATTTCAAATGGAAATACAAAAATTATGGATTACTTCACAACATCTCCAACAATAATTGATTTATGTGCCTCTTTTCACAGCTTCCTACACTATCTACTGGCTGCTCCCATTTATAATAGATTACCTGTCAATTTTTATTGCATGAGAAGAAACATGATTTATTTTTGTTTGCATTTATCTTAATATTAGTGATTAACACTTTTCGATTTTTTGAAAGTTATATGCTCTCTTCTAATTCTGGCACAGTAGTTAGAGAACTGAAATTGGAGTTAGCAAGACCTGAGTTCAAATCTCTCCTCAGTCAATTACTAACTGCATAATCCTTGGAAATTCACTTATTTTTTGTTTTGCTTGGTTTCTTTAACTGTAAGTGGAAATCATGATAATGCCTACTCCTAGGGTTGTTGTAAGAATAAAATGAGAGTCCTATAAACTACTTAGTATAGTGCCTTTCACATAGTAACTACTTAATAAATATTTATTTCCTTCCTTAGTTTTTTATATATAAAATTCTGAAATATAGTTGTTATCTATTTCATTTTCTGTGATCCCTTTAATTTCAATCCATCCCTAGTCATAGTTTTAAAAGGTACCTAATCTCTCATTTTTGTCTTTTTAAGTTTTGACCTTTTATATTAAAATCATATGTTTTAAGATTATCGAGATATATGTTGTATAAGATGTTGGTCAAAATAATTCCTGTGAAACCCTCTTCCATCTTCTTAGTTCTAGTCGAAAAGGAATCATTGCACTCATAATTTATGTTTTTAAGTTCATTAAACATTGGATTTTTATTCCTTTTTCCTTATTAGTTTTTTTCATCTCACATCTTATCCACCTATTTTGCTTGTTTTTAACCAATATGGTAGTTTTGATTTCTACTCTTTTATAATATGACTTCTTAATATTAATACAACTTCTAAGCATTTTGTATTTCAGATAGAGGATAGGCTCCAATTTAACATAAATTTGATATTTAAAAGAGTATAGTTGATATAAATGTCCTAGTTTTGCCTTGGTAATTCTTAACTAGGGGGAAATATGTCTAAATCAATTATTCACTCAAAGGCCTTAAGACTAATGCTAAAAGCCTTTGAACTGGAATGATGCTGCTCAAGAATTATATTTGTATAGGCCAAGGAAATTGAGCCATGCCCCAGGGATCAACTGTAAATGATCACTTAGAGAAGAAGAAATTCTTTCCAAAAACTAGAGTAAATATCTATTCAAGACACCTCCAAAATGGAGTAACCTAGAACTGAACAGGAAGGGTAGGTACTGGTTGTGCCCTTGCCCAAATTTCTTTCATCTACCATCCCTCCCCTCATTTGACTTTAAGAGAATGGGTCCAGATTCAAAGGGTCCAGGAGAGAATTCCTGCATACGCTGGTGGTAGTATCTATAGCAGGAGACAAGTAACAATGGGTGCCAGAAGTGACTTGTGACTTGCCCAGGGTCACACAGCTAGGAGGTGTCTGAGGCCACATTTAAACCCAAGAGTTATCATCTCTAGACCTGACTTCCAACCCACTAAGCCACCTTTTTGTTCCCTACCAACAATTTTACTATACCATATTATCAAATTGTCCTTTCTTAAGCTATGTAAGGATGGATTTCTAAATTATCTTCAGCTGTTCATCTTTGGGGGTGGGGCATAAAGCAAACTCTTAAACTGTTTAGAGGTCAAAGCAAAATTTCATGATTATGATTAAACTTATTCTACTTTACATTTCCTCCTCTTCATAATACATAGTATTATGTGATTATTCCAAATCAGTATGATATCTACCCCCTTCTGATTCTTTATCTATCAAAAATTGGAAGAGTTCATAAAGCAAAATTTTTCTGTAAAAAGAAAAAATACAGCTCCTCTACTCAAATGAAATTTGTATAGCAGATAGAGAAATAGTAAATATTTTGAAGAAACAATCATCAATTCTTTCTATAACTTGGGAAAGAAATCTAGTGAAAGAAACACGAAACAGGAGAAAAATTCAGGGCTTTAAATTGATCACAGAAAATTTTCTATAAAAACAAATGTTAGCTTTCTTTTTGGTAGTATAGTTAACTAATAACAAACATTTTGCCCTTTTATTTTTTTTATTCTGTACATAAAATACATTTCTAATTTCTATGTCTTAGGAAGTCATCTTTTTTACTTCTTTTTATATTCAAAACTAAATAGTTAAGTCTGTGAACCATTTTGGGGACATTGAAGATATTTTAAATTGAGTGTTTACAAAATGTATAGATTAAATCCACTCCACATTATGACCTATATTAGTTTACACAGTAATTTGTTTCATAATTCATGGAAGTGGCTTAAAAGATGTTTTATTTGTTTCCTGCCATAGAGTGAAATTTAATGACTTGTTTTATCTTTGATTTTGTTGTTTATATTTCCAATGGCATAAGAATCCTGAAAAACAAAAGATGAAAATTATTGGGGCACTAGATCTTTGGCAACAAACAGGAAGATGGAAACATCACTAATATTATGTCCTATGACTAGGATACATATAAATCGACCAGTGGGTTCAGTATGCTTATTTTATATTTTGAAAACCATAAATATCAAGGTTAGAAAATTTTTTTTTGTTTTGGCCTCTTCTTATTATGCCTAAATAAGATCCTCTTCAAAGTCCACGTAGAAGTGTGACAATAAACATAGAGTTTTGAATGTTATGATGCTAAAGCAGGAGCTCCTGTAACTTCTATAAAACTGGCAAAAAATATGTGGCAGGGGCAACAATTAAAATGTATATTGTCTAAGAATTAGCTCAGATAAACTTAGAAATGCTCATCATCATTGGCTTAGACACAACAATGATGGGGAAATGCATATGTATACATATATTTATGCTTATTATAGAGTATGGGTCTGACTATATGTGTGTACATGTGATATAAATGTATATAGAGTATGTATAAATATTAATAGTGCATGAAGGTATTTATCCATTGCAATTCATAAAAAATTTCTTCTAATATAGGGCTAAAATGTGAAAGTTGTTCTCTGTATTAGTACAGGGAATATCAAATATGATGAAATTTCACATCACCCAAGGACATATTTAGAAATGAAAAAAAAAACCACCACCATTTTGACATTTATCTTTCTAACCAAGTAATAATTTCCCTGTAAATGCAACCCTTTTAGGTCATTCCTCATACATACATACCTGTGCACACATGTATATAGATATATACACAACACACATATACTAGTTATATTGTATCAGACATTCTAGTGGTGAAATTATTTTTTTACTGTTCTCATTTTCTCTATTTGTTCAATTGCTAAATTTACACAGCTAACTTCCTCAAAAAAGTTTTGATCAAACTGGAACAGAGATTAAGAAACAGTGTCTCTCTGTCTTTGTTTCTCTCTCTTTTCTCTCTCGATATTCCTAGAGAAAGATAGAGATATTTAGATATCCTAGAAATGCTTTTGCTAGTTTTCTTTTTCTTTTTTTTTCTCCCCTTTGTGTGGATAGTCCTGAAGTGTCCCTTAGACATGTGGGTTACTTCTAGGTTCCCTATGAAGTCCTGAAATTGCGGTTACTCAATGTATGTAGCCAGCATTTGGACCTTGGTCCTCTGAGCCCTGATTTCAAATTTAGTGCCATTTGTACTATACTACATTGCTTAGTAAAATTAATTAAGGATAATTCAGTCTGAAAAACATGCAAAGGTATTGAAAAGTACTATTTTATCTATATATCTGGCTATCACTATAGATGCCTCTTACATGACATCAAATGACCCTATCCACTTCTCAAAAAAAGATGAAAAGAACTGAGACCTGGATTAAATTCAGAGTCAGAGACAGAGACAGAGAGACAGAAACAGAGAAAATAATTGGGAGAGCAAGAAATTAAGAAAATAAAATACCTCAAAATTTAACAGGGCTACTTTTTCTCCAAGTCATATTCAGAAAAGGTTCGTTTTTTGTTTGTTTGTTTGTTTGTTTTTAAGTTAAGCTAAACAAAATAGAAAATCAATTGAAAGATTTGAGGAAAATCTTTGAACTTCTAACACATATGACTCCTTTCTCAAGAAAATTTTCAGTCAAAAAAAACAAATAAAGTATTAATGTGTACATAAATAATTCATGTGGTAACTTTAACCTAAAATTAATGTTAAAATTATTTTTTCTTAATACTAGGATCCTATTTATTAATACCATGTTAGTATGATATAAAACATATCTAGGCTATAACATATATGTGATGATATTTAAGTAAACAAGAATACATTATAAAAATTTTATTTAATTGACATTAGAAAATATATTGCTGAGGGCAGCTGGGTAGCTTAGTGGATTGAGAGCCAGACCTAGAGATGGGAGGTCCTAGGTTCAAATCTGGCCTCAGACAATTCCTAGCTGTGTGACCCTTGTCAAGTCACTTACCCCCCATTAGTTTAGCCCTTACCACTCTTCTGCCTTGGAACCAATACATAGTATTGATTCCAAGATGGAAGGTAAGGGTTTTAAGGAAAAAAGAAAGAAAGAAAATATCTTGCTTATCCTAAAAATTTTCCTGTTACAAGTTATCTAATCTCTTTTATAAAGAAAATTAGTTATGTAACATTACTGTCAGCATGTCTGTACTGTCTACATGACTGCATTACTACCTTATCTTAATAGAGAAGTTAAAGGATGAGCTATAATCTCATAATTCATTAGTAGTGCAGTTAAATCACATACTCAAGTGACAATAGGAAATAACCTCTATTTTCTCAGATTTTAGAGGAATCAATTCATAATTTTCAGCAACATGGGGGGATGAATATACATGGCTTGGCTTGAAAGTTAGAGACTAGAACGGTGATGGTGAATCTATGGCACAAGTGGCAAAGAAAGCATTTGGCCACCCTCCCAGGCACTTCTCCCTTACCACCTTCCCTACCCCAACCTCTGAGTTTGTTATTAGAAAGGCAGATGGACTCAGGTGGAGCTGCTCCCCTCCCCCTCTATACCCAGCCTGGAGACAGTTTTTCACATCCCCTACCCCTCTGCCCAGCAGCACTATGGGAGCACACAGGGGTTAAGGCTGGCAGCTCACAGGTGGCAGAGCTGGGGGAGAGCAGAGAGCTCAGGCCACTCCCCTTCATTTCTCTACACTCATTGAGGACATTCTTAATTCACCTGCCCCTCCTTCCATCAGCCGATTGGAAGTGCTTCCTCCCTCCCCTGTAAGGGGGTAAGAAGGGCTGGATGTACCCAGCACTCAGTAGAGGGGGGGAAGGGCACAGCATCTTTGGTATGGGGGCAGGCATGGCAATCCATCTCTAAAAGGTTTGCCATCACTGGACTAGAGTATAATGCGTGCTTGTGTGTGTTGGGATGGGGAACTAAAAATTCATTTGAGGTAATTATTTTTTAAATGCAACATAATAGGATTGGATTAAGACAGTGATTCCCAAAGTGGGCACTACCACCCCCTGATGGGTGCTGCAGTGATCCAGGGGAGGTGGTGATGGCCACAGGTGCATTTATCTTTCCTATTAATTGCTATTAAAGTTTAAACAAATAATTTCCAGGGGGCTAATTAATATTTTTTCTGGAAAGGGGGCAGTAGGCCAAAAAAGTTTGGGAGCCACTGGATTAAGATAATATTAAACTCGATAACTACAACTCAGAAGTTAATGTACTAAGTTCACTTGAAAGCATAAAATACACAGAATGGATTAAATTAAATATCAAATAATTAATTGTGGGACACTTTCCCTTAAGTCATTTCTATATGAACTAAAAAAAGTGATAAGGAAAAATATTTCAATATATAAAAATGATAAAAATATAAGAAATAATTTATTAAAATACATTAAGTACTATATAAGTTTATGGAAATTAACTCTAATAAAAACATTTTGATTCAATAACTATTAAAAATTAAGTATGCTACAAGAGAAAACAAATGCCAAAAGTTTTCAATTTGAAGAGAAATTTAGAGGAAAGAGATACTTATAAATATCTTGATCTTTTTGAATTAAGACAAACTAGACATAAAATTATCAAAGAGCAAGTTGAGTTTGTTCATTTCAAAGAATGAGTTGAATCCACTGAAATAAAAATTTAAAGGGAATAAATACACTCATGACAGTTAACACCTATATAATACCAACATTAACATATACTTTTGGCATGTTAGAAAAGAAGACAATAGATCTAGAAAGTTACCAAATAAAGTTGATATGATCTTTATGAAACTTAAATGTAATCACCCCCCAAAACACATATAAAAGAATACTTCCTTATGTTAAAAGTAATTGGAAGATGTCCTCAGAGCACATAATAAACAGGATATACGTTTAAAGACATATTTTTGTAATAATATAGACATATATCTCAAAGAAATAGTAAAGACTGACAACAGTTATATAGTACTAAATGTCTTCAGTATAATATAAGGTGGCTAATTACTGGATGGAGGTTTTGAAATTGCAAGGATCCAAGAGCAGAATCAAAAGGCCCTCAAGAATGGACATGAAAATTAATTTAACCAACAATAGAAATACACAAAAGTTGTAGAAGAATTTATCGTACCATCTAGATGGATCTCATCATTATGGCATGTGAATGATGAAATGTGAAAACAAAGGCTCAGTTTTCTTAGTATATTGATTTATTAAGCAAAGCACGACAGTTGACAAACAAATCAGAGCCAAACCCCATCTTCAGTTTAGGGATGAACCTCAGATACAGGGAGAAACAGACTTTTATGCATTAAAAAATTAACCTAATAAGACTAATTAATTAAAAAAATACAAAATCAAGAAATCTTATTTCTAGTTGAATGGAAGATTAGGGAATTTCCAAATTTGGAAGGAGAGAGTGAAAAGTGAAATTCCCTGGATTCAGAAAAGTAGGTATCCCACTCCTCAGAGTATCTGTAAACAATGAAAGGATCAAGTTAAAATAACTGATTGAATCAGATAGGATATGAATTTCTTGAGATATACAGCTATGAGAAAACATCAATACTGAAATCTGTCTTTCCAGTCAACATACTCTATACCCTTGGTTAAGGGTCTCTAAACATCAGGCAAAAGTGGTTCAATTTCTCAGCCATGCAAGGCCAGGTTCAAACAATGCAATAAAGTTTTCTTCTAATCCTTACAATTAAATAAAAGTTTTCTCACAAGACAGAGATTAGAATAGACTGGTAATGGTGAACCTACCTCCTGAGACTATGTGATGTGCCGTGAGCCCGTACCAAGTGTCAGGAGTGCCCTAGTTCCCATGTTACCCCCCACAGGGGTGGAAGAAGTACATGCATATTTGTATGTATATATGTATATATATATGTATATATATATATGTGTGTGTGTGTGTGTGTGTGTGCATATATATATATATTATGTACATTTATTTATATAGAACTGTTGCCTATAGTAACCTGACAAAAACCCACTAAAATTAATATTAAAAAACCTTATAAAAATAGAAGTCACTCTGCCAAATATTTACACTAATATGCAAGTAATGTGAAATAAAATTATTTCCAGCACATAGACTTGGCCATCAAAATGATATCAAATATCAATATCAAACATCAAAAAGTTAAACTAAATATTTTCCTCATTAATCTGCATACTATTACAGATATTGGAGATATTGTCAGTCAGGTTTAATAGTTATTTTTAATGACAAAATGCTGTTAATTTTACCTCAAGTTCAGTAGTCAAAACAATATTGTATGTCAGGGAATTATAGATAATGATTCGTCTCAATTCTCTAAAAAAAGAGAGAGCAAGAATATTAATAATGTATTTCCATTTATATAGGTACTTAAAGTTTTTCAAGCCTTTTAGAAACATTACTCCCTTTTGGACCTTATAAAATGATAAAATAAAGTAAGAATTATTATTTACAATGCCTGTTTTAAAAATGATAGGTTAGCTTACAAAGAAAAGGAATCCACTCTGGACTGTGGATAATGTCTAATACAGAGACCAAATGGAAAGAAAAAGATTCTCTATTGATGATTAAATGATTATAGTGAACTTTGATAAATTTTGTATTCCTGATATATAAAACATTTAATACGTGCAAGCTATAGTTAATAAATTATATATTTATTGATTGCAAAAATTCCTCAGTCAACTGAAACTTGAAATTACTCTCATTTCCATATAACTAAAATTTCCCATAAATATATACTGTTGTGTGGAGTAAGAAATTAGTGTGCTGTTCTCAAGTTATTAAAGAGTTACTAATGTCTCCAGAAAGTTGTAAAAGTTGGTTCCCTTCCCCTCACCCCTTCCCCCCATCTATTCCCTCTAGGACAGTTTTAAGTGTTTGGGTTGGGTCTTTGGAATTTGTCTGGAAACTTGCCTGGGGCAAGTATCCCAGACTGACAAGACAGATCCTTAAGAACCAATCTTGAGTATCCTCTTGACTTAGTTTCTCCTATTGTATCTTTGTATTGTATTGTATCTATTAATGCTTCTTCCAGAAGGTCAAGCCCAATGGCTTGACTAATCCTTTCATCAGCCCCTCCTAGATAATCCAGTCCTGAACTACTCCCTCTTTGTATCAGTCTCCAACTTCCTGATCATTTCTTTAAAATATTGATTTGCTTGCATGTATCCTATTATAAAGTTATTCTCCAATTTAAGATGTTAATTAGCTTGAATTTGCCATTTTTAAAACCATTGTAAAGCTATTCAACTTTCTTTCTCCAATCATTATAAAAATATAATCCCTTCTGAAGGCTTGATTGCATCAGGATTCTGCTATAAATAAGGGATTTTTCTGTGAATCTTTGGGCAGTTGTCTTAGTTCAAAGACTTGAGACAGTGCCCTGCATTTTCTCTGTAAATCCTTGGAAGGGGAAGCATCTATCTTTGGTCAAAAACTTAAGACAGTGGCCCCCATTTCTGTCTCAATAAACTGCTATATTTTAAGTGATGAATTTCTCCATTCATAATTTTTAATAGTGGTTAAAGAGAAAGTACTTTGAAATTTTCAAGGTCCCCTCAATTTCTACTCCACATACTGTCAACCTTGAAAAAACATAAAACCACCAAAGTATTTAGAAAGAACAAGTCTTTAATCAGGGCAAGGGAGATAATGCTCTATTGGCCACCACACAAAGTCATGCACAAAATATAAGAGTCCAGCTCTGGAATCTGTGATCACTGGATCCAGGGAAAATGCACTTCTAAAGGGGATTTTCCAATGAACTGAGGAACTTATATACCCTTTGTGGAATAATAGAAAGGAAACAAACTGCTTACTAGGAGGCTTGTAAAATGTAGCCTGAGGCTAGGGTGCTAGGGAGTGGTCTAAAAGAATCCAAGTGGGCAAAAAGGGTACTTGAGTATTGAGTGTCTCTATCAGTCCTATTCTGGTTGCTTAATGGATGCTTTGAGTCCATTATTCAGTCTAAGACAAAGGTATTTCTGGGAATTCCCAGAAGGCAAATTCACAAGACATAAAAGTAAATTTGGGTCTTCCATAAAACAAGGCTGTGCATATGCTAAACTGTCAGTTTGTAAAGAAGGATGGAAAGAAGGAAGGAGAGAAGAAAGAAAGGAAGGAGGGAGAACATATAAAGAAGCGTTGCACCATGAATGGAAAGAAACTTATAAAAATAGTTTACTTTGGGATTACATGACTTATTCCAATTCTGTATAACTGAATTCATTAAAAATTTCTTGCCAAAAGAAAAAAGTAGTAATTTTTAAAAATAGTAATGACTGACAGAAAGAGGCATAAATTCCATCACAACTAAATTAAGCCAAATTTTATTAAGTACAGATATTTTCTAGTTAAGGATTATGTTCTATTAAACATTATTACAGATCTTATTTCTCATTTCTTTTTTTCTAAGGACAAAGAAGACACTGGGGAATATCTGAAGAGCTAATTCTGCAATTTGAGAAGTTGCCAGCAGATGGTGGTAGTTATTCATTATAGATTTTAATAAATTGGTATTTTATTTAGCAGCATTCCAGAAAACTTGGCTTTTATTGCTTCTTGAAAATTGCACTTCTCCTGAGGATATCCATGAGTATATATATTTGAAATATTCATGTAGACCAGGGGTCGGCAACCTTTTTGACCGTGAGAGCCATAAACACCACATTTTTTAAAATGTAATTTCGTGAGAGCCGTACAGTGCTCACAGTGTGAGCTCCTGTAACAGCACCTGAAAAAAAAATTGACTTTATGGCTCTTGCAGAAAGAGCCATACGTTGCCAACCCCTGATGTAGACACTTAAGACTTAAATGTTATTGCCCTCTGCTAAGAGAAAAGTTCCCCAAAAGAGATGTGAGATTTAAGTAGGAGTTTTGACAAAGTGAGGAGAGCAATTTAATAAAAAAACTTTGTTTAATTTAAGATAGAAGTACAGGTAGAAAGATAGAAAAGAGGAAAGAGAGATTCTAATTGTATACCCTATAAATATGCCTTAAATTCCTAATAAATACTTAAACTTTCCTAAAATTATCTCTAACTATCTTCTCAGGACAGGTTCTTCTGCCTGGTACACCAGGCCTACTCTACTCTACTCTAGCTATAATTATTCAACAACTGCCTAACTCCCTAAAATAATAGATAGCCACCAATCACTTACTTCTTCAGTTTTCTATAGCAGTACAACTGTCAGTAGCCAACTGACTGCAGATTCTCGCCTATGGGACAGAGCTCTTGCTAGCTAGAGATCCCAGAGGCAAAAAGCCTTTAAAGGCGAAAGCCAAGTCCCTCTCAGTAAGCTCAGGCCTGCCTTTATATTCCAGCAACCAACCCCCAACAACTAACTCAGGCCCAACAGCCAACTTCTCAGCAACTTCCCACCTTAACTATCTGCAACTCCCCCACCAACTGGCTCCCCTGTCAGCCTGCCATTGATGCTTGCTCAGTAGGGGGCTACCTGGTTCCTACTTCTTGTCATTGTGAGTTGGTTAATCCCTACACATCTCTATGGTAAAAGAACCTCCAGGTCCCCTGTAAATTAAAGAAATTAAGGAATTCTTTTTTACTGAGAAGATATTTTTTTAAAATTATACCCCCAGAGCTTAGCAAAGTATGTATTCTGGAGAGCAATATGGAATATGCCCAAAGGGTAATAAAACTATGCATATCCTTTGACCCAGTAATATCACTACTGGGTTCTTATGCCAAAGAGATCTAAGATAGGGTGAAAGCACTCACTTGCACAAACAATTTAGTAGTTCTTTTTGTAGTGTCAAAGCATTGGAAACTGAGGGTATGTCCATCAAATTAGGTATGGCTAAACAATCTGTGGCATGTGGTTATAATGAAAAACTATTGCCATAAGAAATATGAGCAGAATGAGTTCAGAAAAACCTGGAAAGACTTATGTGAAGTAAACAGAAACAGGAAGAGAACAGTGTATACTAGAATGTAAGTACTGTATATTGATCAACTGTGAAGGACTAAATCATTAACAAAAAAAAAGGTTTAAAGAATTTAAGTAGCTTATGATTAAAAAGAAAACAAAAGCCATTCTCAGTCAAAGAAATATCTTTTGGATTCTGATTGCAGACCAAAGTATACCATTTTTCACTTTATTTCCTTAATGAGTTTTTTAATTGTTTATATGATATGTATCTTCAGTCAACACAGGGAATATGGAAATAGTTATTGCATAAAAGCACTTGTATAACCTATATGCAACTATTTACCACCTCAGGAAAAAGGGGAGGAGGGGGAGTGGGAGAGAATCTGAATCACAATATTAAAAAGCAATTGTCAAAAATTGTTTCTACATGCAATTAAAATTTTGATCAATAAAGAAAAAAGAAAAAAGAGAAAAAAACAATGAAAGGATTATGAAAGAATAGAACAAGTCAGATATGACTGAAAAACAATAACAACAAATCAAAGAAAACTGATATCTTAAAACCAAAGGGTAAAAATAGAAATTAAAAGACTCCAACAATCACCTCCGGAAAGAGACCCCCAAATGAAAACTCCCAGAAAAATTGTGGCAAAATTCCAGAGCTCCTAGGTGAAGGAGAAAATACTGTAAGCAGTTAGAAAGAAACAACTGAAGTATCGTGGAGCCATAATGAAGATAATACAAAGTTTAGCAACTTCTACATTAAAGTATTAGGGCTTTGAATGTGATATTACAGAGAGCAAAGTAACTAGTATTAGAACCGAGAAGTACCTACCTAGTAAAATTTAAAGTAATCATCAGGGGAAAAAAGACATTTAATTAAATAGTGGATTTTTAAGAATTCCTGATGAAAAGAACAGAACAGACAGTTTAACTTTTAAATACGAATCAAGAGAAACATAAAAAGATATACATGAAAGAGAAATCATGACAGAATTCAGTAAGGTTAAACTGTGCACATTAATACATAGATAGATGATACTTGTAATTTTAAATTTTTATTTATTTGGGCAGTAAGAAGGAGCCTACAGAGAGGTCACCAGTGTGGGTTGACTATAACTGGATGATTAAAAAGCATTTAATTAAGAGGTAACAAATATATACATATGTATAATTCTTAATTAATACAAAAAAGTCCAGGGTTAAAAATGATAGACTTCAGAATAGTGATTTAGTTCACTTTTCAGTACAAATGGAGCAATCTAAATAATGTCATTTGTGATAATTAATTATTAAAGTTTGGAAGAAGTACATATTCCAATTCTTAATGCTTCCTAGAGATCAAATGAAAGCTTCCTTTAATTTGTAAATGTTATGAGTATATGCAAATGCTAAATGAGCAGGGACTGAACATCAATAAACACAATTTTTACATTAATCAAATAAAACTTACAAGTTAATCTGATTCCTATTTGATAATATTCATGACAATAAATACACTGCATGATAATGAAACATAAGTGGCAAGTACATCTAGGGGCTATGAGTCACACTAGACTAGTGTAACTAGAAAACTTTGTATAACCATAGTCTATAGGGAAAACTTTCTATGTTTTACAAGATGGGTAAAGAGATATACAAGTAGCTAAATCTAATAAAGAAAGACAGGAAGGAAATTGTATAAATATTGGATGCCAAAAGAGAAGCACTAAACTATAAAGGTATAGTGTATGGCAAAGAGAAAGAATTTTCAGGGGCATTTTATGATGTTACATTTATGAACTTTTGCTAGAACAAAAAAGTAGAAGAGGGGCAAAATAGCAACTCTTGGCTAAAAAAACATGAAGTGATAACAAATGATCAAATAGATTGTGTACATTAAAATAGAATGCAGTTATCATAAGATTCTAACACAGCTTCTCTAAAAAATAGCCTAATAGGGGGCAACTGGGTAGCTCAGTGGATTAAGAGCCAGGCCTAGAGACAGGAGGTCCTAGGTTCAAATACGACCTCAGACACTTCCCAGCTGTGTGACCCTGGGCAAGTCACTTGACCCCCATTGCCTACCCTTACCAATCTTCCACCTATAAGTCAATACACAATAAAGTTAAGGGTTTAAAATTAAAAAAAAAATAGCCTAATAATATCAATGCAAATTAACCAAATGTCCATCTCCTCTGGTGTCCTGAGTTAAGGTACTCTCATGAGCAAGTGTAACTACCAAGTATAGCTAAATTTTTCAAGGTTTCTGAAGATACCCTTTTGAATAAGATAGTAAAATATGTTCTAGATAATATGTTATATGGCTTTGCTGCTAGTTCAATTCCCTATCAGGCATTTTTTACTGATAAAGTCAGACTGGGAGGAAATCACCAAGATGGAAACCTTGGGCTTTGTCTATCCTCAATTTGGTAAACTATTTAATTAATGACATTTTAATACAAAAAAAAATGAAGAACAACATTTCATGTAGCAAAAATTTGGTTCAAGTAATAGCTAAATAAAGTTTTAAAGTGAAAAAGCAAAGAAATAAAATATAAAAAAGAAAAGTTAATATGATAGAATGAAAATTTTAAATGAGTTTTATAGGTCACACTATTTCTCTAAGATATAAAAAGGTAAAATGTAAAATTAAAAACATAAAAAATGTTTTCAGATTCAAATCACATTCATTTATTCTAAAAAATGTAAACTCTGTTATATTTGTTGTAACTGATATCTGTGGGAAGGTGTAGTTATGCCAGTGATCTGTATTCACTCCCCTCCCCATTAACAGGCTTGAGTGAAAAGAAAGGGGCACTAACTGGCTGAGTACTCATGGTACTCTCACCCCTCCCACCAAGCAGTTAGAGATCAGTTGCAAATGGTGGTAGAGACGGTTATCTTCAGATCTCAGTCAGGAAAACCAGGTAAGGCTGAAGTCAAAGATATTAACTTTATCTAACCTAATTCCCCACAGGTTTGAGAAGGAGAAAATAGTAAGCTTGATGTCTGAAGCTTTCAGCACTGAGGAGAATCAGACTTGTTTAGACCACACAGCTGAAGGAACTAAGCTTGAAGGAGGTTGTGAGTATTTCCAAAATAATAGCCAGGTACAGCTCCCAAAAGATGAAGGGTTTAATGATATGTGGGGAAGGGAAGAAAGGGAGGTTTGTCAAGGATAGAATAAAGTCTGGGAAGCCCTAAACTATTTGGTTCAAACAGCCCATACCCCCCCCCCAAAAAGGGAGAGGTAGTCTTAATAGCTAGTTTGCCCTCAAAGCCTAATAATTAATCTTTCCTAATATCTTAATAAAAAAAATAATAACAGTTGTGCTGTTGCTGGAAAGGTCGAGTCTAGCTAAACAGGCTAGCGGCAGGGAAACTTTAATGCCTATGGATAGATCTCAAGCCTAGTTTCCAAAAGCAATCAAGAACTGGGCTCAGCAGAGTGATCTGCTCACCTCCAACCCCAAGAACCAACTGCCCCTAACTGCCTTATACTGACCCCTCACCCAGAGTTGGGGTGGGGGGAGGACCAATTCTGGGTTGAGGCTTGGCACCGTAGCTTGCAGGAATTCCACCCTGCCATTTCAATGTTGCAACTCTTACATTCTTAGAATCAATACTGTGTATTGGTTCCAAGGCAGAAGAGTGTTAAGGATTAGGCAATGAAGGTCAAGTGACTTGCCCAGGGTCACACAGCTAGGAAGTGTCTGAGGCTTGAACCCAGGACCTCCAGTCTCTAGGCCTGGCTCCCAATCCCCTGAGCCACTAAGCTACCACCCAAATCAAATTTAAATTAAAAGCATATGTTCATTCTTTCAGCAAGCATTAATTAGAATCCTAGGTATCACTAGATAGAACTGATACACAGACAAAAAAAGTAACTCTCCTTTTCCTCAAGATATTTATATTTATATCACATATATAACTAAATACAAACTATATAAAAAGTAAATACAGAAAATTGAGGGCGGAAAAATGAAGGAGTAGAAACCCAATTTAACAGGGCTCAAACCAAACTCTGAAGGAAGGATTGTAATGTCTGAACTCTGAAAGGAAGGTTAGTATTTGGAAAGCTGGAGATGAGGGAGTGGAAGTTCTGAAGTAGGTGAGAATCTGTGCAAATTTACGAAGCTGAGAAATGGGATGTTTTATATAGACAATACCAAGTTGGCCAGATTGGTGAGAAGGTAAAGATCATATAAAATAAAGTAACCCATAATAATGAAGGGCAGCTTAGTGCTTCAGTGGATAGATATCCCAGCATGTTGTTAGGAAGTATCATCTTTCTCAGTTCAAAGCTGTCCTCTTACATTTATTAGCTGAAACCTTGGGCAAGTCATTTAACTCTGCTTCAGTTTCTTTTTTGTAAAATAAACTGGAGAAGGAAATGATAACCACTTCAGTATCTTTACCAAGAAAATTTCAATTGGAATCATGAAGAATCAAACACTACTAAAAATGACTGAACAACTAAACATGCAACAAACTTGGAAATGAGGAAGAAGCAATAAGGGCTTCAAAACAAAATAGAGAAGATTTTATTTTATTCTAGAGGCATTTGTAGACCAGTAGAATTCTTGAACAAAGAAGTGTCATGGTCATATCTATGCTGTAGGAATATTTTGAGAAAAAAAAAACAAAAAACATGGCTTTCCTATAGCCCATTAGAAAAGAGTCTGGAGGATTTAATTAAACACAAGATGATATGCATCAATGATAGGAGGCAAATGCTAATCAGTCATTAATTGTGATTGCATTTTTAAGAACATCATGTTCCTATTTTGAAAAGTGATGCTACTACTTCTTTCTGTACTCTGCAATATTTGTCATATACAGAATGAAGAATTCATTTATATTCACATTTTTAAAGAGATACACTGAGAAGTTATGTGGCCTAGTAAAGACAGTTCTAGACTTGGATTCAGGAAGAACTGAGTTCAAATGAGAACTTTATCACTTACTCCCTTTGGGATAATTGGCATACCACTTTACTATAAATCTTACACAAAATAATTAAAACATTTAAGTTTCAAATGAATTATGATCTCTGTTGGAAGATGTTTCACTACCATTGAATCATTGAACCTTTATATATTGATATACTGATAAGCTCAAAAAATATAGGTATGTTGGTGTAGATATGATTTGGAGATGATGAACAAACATTTCACAAAGTACTGACAACTTAAGTAGTTTAAGAGAATATATGCTAAAACCCTTCCAATGTTTAATTTAGATCAAATGTGGAAAGTCAGGCAATTTTAAATACATATTATGTGCTTAAGCGTTATGTTAAGTGCTGTAGATACTAAGAAAGGCAAAAGAAAGTCCGTCTCCTGTGGAGGAAGTCACAATCTAATTGGGTAGATAACTTGAAATCAACTATGTATGAACAACTTGTATACAGGATATATTAGAAATAATCAGTAGAGGGAAAGCACTCTCATCAAGGAGGTTTCTGAAAGACTTCCTGTTCTGCGAAATTAATACTGAACTAGGATATTTGTCAAATAATTTCCTCCTGCCATGAAAAAAAAGTGTGACAAATGAAACTACAGTTTCTCTCCCAAGCTATGGAGTTGGGCTGGGATCTTCCTTCTTTACGCAACCAAGTGGCAAAATGTGTTGGCATCTTCCTCTTCTCAACAAAGACATCCCCCTTCCTGTGATGAAGTAAAGAGTACAGTCCTGATGTTGAGGTCTCTGAATTCATCTCCTCAATGACTATTCACCAATCAGAAATTTCTCAGGATGTCCAGGAGAGGTACTGAGTGATGCAGTGAGATTTTTATTGGGCTCTGCCATAGTCTCTCCCTCTGGTCATGCTCCTTGGTGCCTGTAAGGATTATGGAGGGAATCAACTGGATAGTTTAGTTTGTCTTGAACTGCTGAATAAAAAGTCATCTTAAATTTAGTAAATACAGCCTCTCAAGTATTCAACTGATACACTATAGGAAGTGTTATTTTATCTTGGACTTGAAGGAAGCTAAAGAAGATTCTAAAATTTAGACCTACAAGAAAGGGAGTAAGTGGTTATGCTGGGGTAAATTTTCATTTAAAATGAAAAAGAATTACTGGACTTATTTACATTATAACATATTTCCTTACTATACCCTTAGAAATGCAGAATGTAATGATTAAAATATTTTTGGAGACTATATATTAAATTATAATTTGTTAAATATGTATATATGTATATATATCTATACACATATATACACAAATATCTATATCTATCTATATAAATTAATAAAAGTTGAAGAGAAAAAGAGAAGAAAAATCACCTGGTCAATCTAACTACAAAAATGTCTCCAAGCCTTCCCTGCAAGCCAGAGATCTCTGAGCTAGACAGTCCCCAGCTCAAGTGCCTGCTCCCAGCCCACCAGGAAAGCCATGGGGCTCCAGCCCAGTGGCAAGGAAAGATCACTGGCCAGATAAGAGAGAGAAGAGCTCCAGTCCCAGAACAAAAATGACCTCCTTCAGTTTCTCAGGCTGGTTTAGGTAGCTAATCTATTTCCTCCTTCTCCAAGTCCCTAACTGAATGGGATTTCCTTCAGTCTCACCCTAGAGGGCCAGATTTCAACTGTGTAATGTACAGGAACTTCGGTTGATGAGGAACTGAATTGCCAGATGGCAATCCATGGCATCCTACCTAGTGAGGTGAGTCTGCTGGAATGGGGTTATCCTTTTAATTGTATTCACACAACAGTTAGAGTTCCAGAGCAATGGAGGACACAAAGTTTTGAGAGCTTCATTAATGCTGCAGAAAATGGGGCATATAGTGAGAAATTCCTTTGTTTGGAAGGAAAGAGTTAGAGAGTTGCTGGCAGATGATGAGGTTGCTGGCCATGGATTGGGGTTAATTGCTATCATATTATAGCCTCTTACCTGAAACCACCACCATGAGCACTACAGAGTGACAGAGGCACCAGTTTAAGGGAGAAAGAAGGCTGTGGCTTTGTCCCTTCCTCCACCAACAATACAACTCAGTTCTATCTCCTCAGACTGGCAGAACTCACAAGAGCAGCGATCTTGGACTTCTCAAGTCCTCCCTTCAAAAGCATGTACATTCTTTCTTAATATCAGTTCTCCATTTCCTCACAAGAATAGGAGAGGGCTAAATCTTGGTTAAAGTCCTATGGCATCTTGAATAGATGGCCATTATGGATGAGATTAAGATGGTAAAGTCTAGTAACTATATTTTTAAGGATGAAAGAAATATGTTTTTAAGCAGCAGGCAAGGACCCAGTATATGGAGAATGATTGAAGACTAAAGGGACAGAGATAATAATGGACAGAAGATGTGTGTAAAGGAATCAAACTTAGCAAAGAGAAAGGCAGCCTCTTCATGAGACACTTGATCATATCAGGGGCTTATAAGGTAAAGTAAGAGAGATGCAACACAGAGAAATTAGCCAAGGAAAATTCATATCCTCTAAATAAAATGAAGTGATGCGGGCATCAACTATATTTGTGGTAGTATATATGAAACAATATATCTATATTTAATATATATATGAAATATATGAAAAAAATATTAGTTCTCTGAGAATAAAACACTAAATGTAGCTAACCACTGCTATTTTGTTGAATGTTTTAGCTTTTTTAATCATGTTATAACTTATAATTAACACACATTCTAAATATTCCAGACCTTTGAATATATATCCTTGAAATAATTTTTACCCTTTTATTACACAAGAAAAGCAATTGGCCCTTTTGTCAGCATACATCCAGTATAAAACAAACATGATGTTCAAGGAAAAATTCCAAACTGTGTCCCATTGTCTTTTTGATATTATAAAACATTTCTCTTTGAGGGGAGTTTTGTTTTGTTTTGTTTTGTTTCTTTTAGGCTATTTACATATTGTGGAAAGTCCATTAATGTTATTTTAACATAACATAGACTATTTTTCTTCCTTCCTTATCATATATTTGTTATATTGTTGAAGGGTGCAGAGTGCTTGTGGCATGATGTGCTATCATTCTGTCATAAATAGTTCACCTGTTTAGAAGAGATCAAGGGAATTCTATGGCAAATGTTATATGTATGATTTTCCTTACCTTGCTTATTATTCAAATGACTACAATCTCTGGAATGCCTTGATGGTCTCTAAGTTTTCGTTGCATGAAAGATTTAACTGTTCATTTTTTTAATTATAAAGTGGTACATCTTAAAGCAGTATTCTCTTGCAGTTATTTTTCTTTTTATTGGATTTTTAAAAAATGACAATAATACATAAAGCTAAGTTTGTTTCTATGGTACATTCTGACTCTAGGAGGAAAAAGGAATGATTTTAGGTTGTTCTGATAATGCATTCTGTTTTTAGAAAGTGCTAGTAATTGAAGCTTCTTGTAAGACTTGCTAAAGGTTTCTTTGTTATTTTATAGAGTTGTTACTATATTTAGGAAAATTGTACATACTTGCTAATGCATCTCATGAATGAGTTTCAAATATTTTTTTCATGCTTTAAACCAGAGGAACACATAACTTTCTATGAGGGAAAAAAAAAGTCCTACTGGACTAATCCACAGAAACTGAGCACTATTTCATGAGATGTAGTGTTAATGAATGTTAATGCCATTAACTTTAGGGAGAGACAGTTTCAATAGTGTGATGCCATAAAGAGCTCAATGGAAGCAAATCACAATATTTACTACTATCAATTTTCCTCATCACATTTTTAAAATGCTATCTAAATTTACCATAAAAACAGTTACTTAAATGCTAGTGCCAAGGCACCAAACTATTGATACTCTTATGATGTGGTGATCAAAAAATTGTGGGCATATATCTCAAAGTCAAAGATAGAAAGAATGATGTCATGTATTAAAAAATATGATGGGGTCATTAATTGGCCATTGTATGGAGATACAATGACATGTTATTATATTGAAACATTATTAATATGACACATTATATAGGAAATGTATTAAGTAGAATTCCACATTTTATGTATGTGATAGTGGGGATTCCATTCTAATACATGCTAGCCTAAATGGTGTCTTCCAAGTAAGCCATTTGGTAGCATAGTGTATAGAACAATGAATTTGGAATCAGGATGTTCTGGGTTCAAATCTAGCTTCACACGGTGATTGACTAGGTCACCTTCCTGATGTTACTTATCCTCTCACTGTCTCAGTTCTCAGTTCTCATATTTGTAAAATTGATATAAAAATAGAACCTATCCCCCATAGTTGATGTGAGAATAACACGAGATATTTTTGGATAATTTTGTAAACCTTAAAGCACTATAAAATGCTATAGTTCTAATTATTATTATTAAGATTATTTAGGGGGAGCTGGGTAGCTCAGTGGAGTGAGAGTCAGGCCTAGAGACAGGAGGTCCTAGGTTCAAACCCGGCCTCAGCCACTTCCCAGCTGTGTGACCCTGGGCAAGTCACTTGACCCCCATTGCCCACCCTTACCAAGCTTCCACCTATGAGACAATACACCAAAGTACAAGGGTTTAAAAAAAAAATTCAAAAAAAAAAAAAAGATTATTTACCTTCCAAATGCCAAATTTGTGATTCTGTGACATCATGAATAACAAAGTAGGTAGAAACAGGAGAAACAAAATAACAACAATAATATAAACCAAAAACAACACTAAAAATTACCTAAATTCTGATTATTTGTTTGTCCAATCTTAGTTCTAGATAAAAGATAAGGGAACAATTTCCTCCTTGTAGAAGAAAGGTAAAAAACTATGAGAAAAAAATTGCTATATGGTCAGAGTCACTCTTGATTCTTTTCATTGAATTGTTTTTATTTTTCAATGTTCTAAAGTTAATAGACTTAGTCACAGTATGTGTTGGTTTTTCTGGGAAGTTTTTCTTTGTTATTAGTCAATGTTCAATGAAGTAAGTGGTATAAAAATAAAAGGGACTGAAATGTTAATACGTATATACTCATGTATAAATATATTACCTTTCTCTCTAAATACACCCGCATACATTCTGATATGTTGTATCAATATATAAATAACCTAGTATTCATATATATTCACATATATATGTATATAAATCATAGGTAGTTTTAGAAATATATAATTACATATATATTGATGTATGCATTTATAGCTATTTATAGGCAACTATATTCATTACTAGAACTAAATTTAAAACAAACATGTTTATGTATATGTGTATGCATTTATTTGTACATTTGTACATATTCAAAAAGCAAAGAACTAAGGCTTTAGTTACATTTTTTAGACTCATCAAGAAGGGAAATGAGAAAGAAATTTTTTTTCTTCACAGAAAAAAATGCCACTCTAAAGTGAAGTATCCTCTTATTTCATCACACTTTTTATGTAGGTTAAAGCCTACCTACCTCTTTTCAGTGAACTAGTCTTGACAAGTTGACAGTGAACTCACTTTTAATACCCTAAAAGATAAGAAGTTTGAGAACACTTCTCTTTGCCTCTGGTGTGTTTTGATTACTTTCTCCTTTCCCAGGAACTTTCACCTAAGAATCTCAACTTCTTCATTACTGAAAATAACTGACAACAATGGTAAGTACTCAAACATTATGCTTTCCATCAAGGAATGTGAAACTTCAGTGCTGGAAGGGACTTTAGAGATCACCTTCAAAAGCTTCATTTTACACATGAGGAAACACACCCACAGAAGTAAAGGGATCACTTACTATGAGAAAAAAATTCACAAGTTATCCAAAACAAGATCTATTTTCACTCTTGTAAGACTGTAGTAGTAATAGATAAGATACACATTTAAAAATAAATATATAAGTTAAATGTAGTAGCAATAGATAAGATACATATTTAAAAATAAATATATAAGTAAAATGCATAAAATCAATTATTTTTTTACTTTTTATCCTGAATTGTTCAGTTTCTTTTTATCTATTTAAAAAGGTAGGTTATAATATTATTTGATTCAAACAATATAGAAATAAAATCTTGTGGATTCTGCCTCCACAGTATTTTATACATACTCCTGTCATCTCCTTCATACATTCTCCTCTCCCTCCAGTTTAGTGACATAAAAATTCTGCCCTTGACTATAGTATAGCCTTCTATTCATTTTTTTCCTCAAGTCTTTCTCTTCTTCAACTCATCCTCTAAGAGCTGAATATCACACTTGTTGAAAGACTGAATTATAAAAAAATTTGTAAACATCTTCATACAAAAGTATGCATTTCTTTCTGATTGTGTCATGGACATCTTTTTGTCTACTATATTTTTGATGTGAACTCCTTATGTTCCCACCCTGAAACTAAGAAATCACTAGCTAAGAAATTGAAGCTGTGAGGGCCCTCCTGAGTCAGGAAAGTGAAGACAATAATAACATTGTAATGGTTCTTAAATTTCATATTATGGATAATCTCATAAAATGTCAACCCCAGGATAAATGCCAATAAAAAAGTGACAATCTGTAAAGCTAGCAGACGCTTCACTGAATACTTCATTACATGCTCCCACATAGCTGAGTCTGGCCTCTTTTGTGCACTGATGGCTAACTAAAGCTCCTTTGGTTTATTCTAGGGCAACTAAACCCTTCAAGATCTCTACATTTACAGTCTTTCCAGGTAGCAAGTGAAGGATTAGACCATAATTCTATTGGATTTTTTCCAGAATTTTTCTTGAAGTATTTTCCCCCCTAGGAGTGTATGACTAAGTTATATCAAACACAGTTATTTCAACATCATAATCTGACCTACTCTAGCACTGTAATTTGGAGATATAAAGATTTTCAAAGAGAAAAAGATAATACTTAATGTGTTAAATAGGCATCCAGCTTGACAAATGGCTGTGATATTTCTAAATTCTTAACTACTTCTGAGGTTTTTTATTGCATTATCATTGCCAATTTTATTTACTTTTTACATATCAATCGTTATATCCATGTCATGAAGAGTCAATATACCTTTATGGATGTCATACCTATTATATACAAAGAACCCCTTTAATAACGTAATCAGGAAGATCAAAGAAGACAATCTAACATCTAAAGAAAGAGTAGAAAGGAAAGCAGGTATATTATTTCAGAAGTTCATCATATTATCAATGACATAATCATTAACAAGATTTTATTAACTACTTAATACCAGCTAGGCACTATGCTAGCTGCTGAATATACAAATATAAAGAATTATTCAAGCCTTCAAGCATTTATTAAATACCATTTGAGTGTCAAGTACTGTGCAAGGTGCTAAAGATGCAAAAAATGGACCTCTCCAAGAAGTTTGCGCTCTTAAGTGTCTAAAGGAAGAAAAAAAACACACACATACACACAAAAAAAACAATAAAAAAAACTATGTGCAAGGAGAAGCTGGGTTGCTCAGTGGGTTGAGAGTCTGGCCTAGAGACGGGAGGTCCTAGGTTCAAATCTGGCCTCAGACACTTCCCAGCTGTGTGACCCTGGGCAAGTCACATGACTCCCATTGCCCACCCTTGTCACTCTTCCACCTATGAGCCAATACACAGAAGTTAAGGGTTTAAAAAAAACTATGTGCAAACAAGATTTACACAAAATAAAGTGGAAATTATCAATAATCAACATAAAGAAGTCATTAGAAATAAGAATTTGAAAAATAGACAAATATATATAGTTAAAAATTGAATGTAAATTAAGTAAAAACAAAGTAATTAAATTCAACAGTTTTATAAAGAGAATAATAGTAGCAATATTAATAATAATGATTAATCTTTACATAGTCCTTACTATGTTCCAAGCAATGTACCAAGTATTTTTCAGTTATTATTATTTTTAGTGGGTAGGTATTCTTATTATCATCATTTTACAGTTGTAGAAACTAAAGCAGAGAGGCTCCATAACTTGTCCAGAGTCCTATAACTACTAAGTGTTTGAGGTCGTATTTGAAATCAGGTCTTCCAGACACTATGGTGAGGATTCTATCCATCATGCCAATTTATTCCTAATATATGATATCCTTAATTTATTTTCATTCCCTCTCTAATGTGCTTCTTACCATCTAGGTAATCAATAATTGAATATATGGAAGTTGCTTTATTCTATGATTCTCAATGAAATCTTTCCATTACATTGTAAGTTCCCTGAGGGCAAAGACTGTTGCCTCTTTTTGTGGCCATAGTGCTTAACACAATGCCTGGCACATAGTAGGTGCTTAATAAATGATTATTGATTGATTTGTTAATTCATTGAAATATAATAGCTGGGGGGTAGTGGTAAGCAGCAGAACCAGTATATTGTCTTTGATACAAAGATTTCTGGAGAGGAACCTTTCTCTACAAATGTGGATCAGCACCAGTACTGCACATAGCATTCTCAAAGCATTCCATATTGCCCTGAGAACACTGATTTGCCTAAGGTTACACAGTCATATATATATATATATATATATATATATATATATATATATATATATATATACTAGGACTGGAAGCCAAGTCTCTCTAACTGAGGCTAATATTCTGTACTTTACTATGTTGTTTCTTAAATTTCACCTTCAATAAAAGGGTAATCAATTTGAATAAAAGAGATGACTTACATGCATATACATATGTCTTTTTCTTCAAATCAAGAGTGTAACAAAACCTGTGTTTTCCTGAATCAGATGTTCACACATATGCTCAACCAAATTAAATGATATAATAGAGTTATGTTATTTCTGCATTGACAAAAAGGAATAGGCTATGTTTGGAAACTCTAGAAGATATCAACATTTCCTCAATGGTGTCTCTACCATATTTCTAATGATAGTTTTTTTTTCTATTTTTTTTTCTTTATAAACACAATGTAGTGGAAGTTTTACTCTAAGTAAAAAATGTGTTTTTCAGGCCTCTAGAAGTAGCAGTTGAGTCTGCCACTTTCTTACCTATCCTTCACAATTCTAGCACAGAACTCAGCTCTAGCCCAGAATTTGCTTATTGTTCTGCTATTCTTTTTACTCAGGTAATAAGTGGTTCAGGTAATGTGTTAAGCTTTGCACTGTACACTTAAGCAAGTAATTAACGGATCTGCTTGTCCATTTATGTGAATAATCCTTTTATGAAGGAATCATAAACCCTATCATTCCCTCATATATATCTTAAGAAAGTTGCCTTACCTCTCCCCCCCCCAAAAAAAAGTGCTGCCCAAATATTTGAAGTCTTTCTGAAGTTTCCTAGTTTGCTCTTTTGATAAGCTTGTTCTATTAATAATATCTGCAACTCGGGGTCACCTTCAGGCCATCATGAAGCATGGTAGAAGATACTATTGGTGAAGAATTGTATTGAGAAAATAAAATAATTGAATGGGTAGACTTTAAGGTTGTATTCAGTCAATTTTCTGTCTGACCCTTCATGGCCTCACTGGGGGTTTTCTTAGAAAAGATACTGGAGTGATTTTAAGTTAATGCTTTTCTTTGTATATACAGAATAGAAATGGAAATTTAAAGATTTGTTTTATCTACTAAAATGAACTAAATGTAGTTATGAATTTTGTTAAAATTAAATTGATACCAACTTATATTTCTTATTGATATTTAATTTTATTAAAATATTTTTATTTCAGGAACATATTTTCAAGGTTTATTTTTTAATTTATTGATTCACTGAAAAACTGATATTGTAAGACAAATGAATTGTCAGTTTGTATTAAGAATGCTAATTTCAGCAAAATATAAACACACCAAACATTCTAAATAAATTATTCATATTAAACTCTAGGATGATTATCTGATTTAAAAAGATAAACTCTTCTGACTTTTTTTCATCATATTCTATTCTTTAAGTTGTATGAATGATAGAAAAACTTCCCTAAGCACCCACCAATGATAGCCCTGCAATGTTCTTGCAACTTTTATAAGTATGTCAAAAGTTAAAAATTAAGTTAATTTTATCTTATTTGAATATGTGATTCAAAGAAAGAAAATATGTTGACTATTTCAAGAAATAAAATGTTATTTAAAAAACTATTTAAGTAATGAATAATAACATATCAATGCAAGAAGTCTCCCTAATATTAAAAGGGGAAAAGTTAACAAAGCAAACTGGTATAAAATCTGAATTTGACAGCAAAAGCAAAATTCTACACCTGTCATCTACCAACTCTCCAAGAAGAAGGAAGTATGTTTCTAACCCCGAATGGTCATTGCAGTATTTGAAATTTGATTTCTTTTATTGCTCTTCCCATTGACTTTGCTATGGTCTTTTTTTTTTTTTTTTGGTCTTGTCTGTGTTGTTTTTATCAATAGCCAGCAATGAATTTATACAACCTTTCCTACTTTCTTTGAATTCCTAAGATATATAGATAAATAGATAAATATCTACATCCTGATAGTATTACAAATCTATGTAACAAATTTCAGGAATTTCCTAGTTAATGGGAGGCCTAATTTATTTCTAGGTTTTTCAATTAAAATTGCTATTACATAAAATTTTGGCTAAGAATATTTTGGCGTATTATCTTTGGCCTCTTTGGACCTTGCTAGATTAAAGTATGGCTGGCAAAAAGAAACTTAATTGTTGAGCCACTTTTCTGTAGGATATATTCTTAATGAAAGTCTTGAAATATACATATGGTTAAAAAAAACATAAATACTGGCAACTGTGGAAGTAGAGATTATTATCTTAGATTTCTGTCTGTGAATCATTTCATTATCCCTTCCTCCCACATATTTAAGCTGAATTTTCTTTTATGTTGTTTGTGTATAAAGAGGTATATACCAGAGATATCTAAAGAGAGCATTTGTGAGCCATTATAATATCATGAAAATTTAGTAACAAATAATGGTATTTCCCCATTTAAATGTATATATAAGAAAGATTTTTTAAACATTTAAAATATGATTTAATAGTGCTTGACAGCAAGTAAGTCAAAGGAAGAATCAAAGGTGACATATTTAGAACAACCAGTAGAGCCCTTGACTATGTCAGTAAATAATTGTAACTTGAATATGTCTTTGGGTTCTTGGGGACCCTGAAAGAGATGGTTCCTATGACATGAATTTAGTAGGAGAATAGAGTAGCTAATTGTAAACAACAGCAAGAACAACATTTGACTAAAAACATCCAGGTGAACCTACTGGTTTTACCATAAGATATTTCCAGTGATTGTTTTGAGACATATTTGGGGGACGTGTTGAAAATTAATTAGACATAAATACTTATGACCAACTCTTGATAAGTTAAACTAAGCTTTTTGAAATCCATGAAAGTTGTAAGAGTTTCCATAATACATTATGCAAATCTTACAGCACAGCCTTACTCTTAACTCCAACTTATAATTAAAAGAAATGCCAAACTTACTGATCATAATCTTGTCAAAATTCCTAAAAGTAAATGCAATATTCTTGTTATGGTATGATTATAAATTAATCACATGAAAATAAAAGTGACTTTAATAGTCATATACTGGAATTCTTGGTGAATTCATAAAACATAAAACCATGGTCAAGGCTTTCATGGTCTGTCAGGTTGATGGACACAGATGTCTGTAAGTAATTTGTTTCATGGTCTACTAGAAGTCAGTAGCAAAGAAACTAGCCATGGAGATTAGAGTAAGAATGGGCATCCAAATGAAAATATCCCATAGGTAAAAGAGATTATTAGACTATTAAAAGTTATATTACTTCTGATAGATGAAAATAGGAGAAGACTCAAAATCCATTATCAAGAATGAAACTGTTATTGATTGTTTAAAACAGAATTATTATCACTCAAGCCTTTTGCATCCTCTACAGCAAAGTTCTAAAGAATCTACCATCAAAGGCTATTGTATAGGATTTCCCCAAGGTTATACATAAAACTGAGAAGCATAAACAAAGTTATAGTGGAAAACTTCCTAGTTTAATTGTACACACCAAAGATATTGCTTTGAGAAATATATATATGCACATATATATATATATGTATATATATATGTGATTTCCTTGTTCTCTTTTTACAGTACATTTGCTGTTTGTAACATAATGAAACAGCCTAACAAGTCATCTAGAGGTCTAAGTTCTTCTTACTTTTATATATGTAATCTTGTGTTGTTAAGATTCCAGAGGGTCCAGTATCACAGGGATCTTAGAGACATTAGAGAATCTCCTAGAGGAAACAGAGATTTGGGAGGCCCTTCTTAGGATGATAAAGAATCCATGAGCTAGATTTTTCAGAGATACTCAGTTTACTTTTAGTTCCCACTAATTTTTTAAATGGGAATTCTTTTGAGTTTTATTAGCACCATTTGAGGAGGCACAGAGAGAGTTAAGAGTGAGATGAATATGTAGCTAAGCAAAGGCAGTCATGTGGTATAGAAGTGAATTAGAGCTGAAACCAATCTGAAATACCAATTGTAGAAACTAATGGTAGTAAAATCTAGTCTATCTATCTATCTATCTATCTATCTATCTATCTATCTATCTATCTATCTATCTATCTATCTATGTTTTTCATCTGTCCATCCATTCCATCTGTCCATATGGCTGTCTATATACTATAAATATAAATAAATACGTATATGTAAACATCTGAAATTTCCCATAATTATAAGTAGAAATTATACGGTCAGCATCACTTCCATAAAAGCAACTTATTGATCATTGAGTGAAATAATGACATGATGAATAATGACAGTGGTATTGCCAATGCTCAAGCATTACTTTGCTCTCTTTGGTTATTACTTCAGTGTTTCTTCTATATCTGGGCAGCCTTTGATGTTATACAGAGAAGCAGATGGTAGAATAGAGCGACATACAATGTATGATGACCTACAGTAGATAAATTTGACTAATATCAGGAGTATAAATTTGGAAATATGGGAACATATTTAGGAGTCAAAAAAAGAGGAATATATGATTTTTTTAAAAAGAAACATCCTATTCATTTTGAGTACATAGGGGAAAACAATAGAAACCCATAGAAGGAACTATGGAAATAAATCATATTCACTTATCTTACTGCATGGAAAAAGTAATATTTTCTACAAAGAAGCATTTAAGGAAGTTTAAAATAAGGATGTAGTTTTATTTTTAATGGTCATTTGCATGGAAGTAACAATTGGATATATGTGAGTGGATGAGAAAAAAAATAGACAAAAGAGAAGAATGAATTCTGGGTCTATATGCTGAGACAGCCAAAGAAAGAAAAACTTTCAAGAATTTGGTCATGCTTAACATTAAGCAGGTAAGAGGGGCTGAGTAGTTGAAGGATTGATAAAGAGTCATTTTATTTGAGGTCATTTATGATCATCAGGCAAATAGAAGCATGTTAATAATAGATGAATACACCTAATTGGAATGGTTTAAGAAGCTCAAAGTGGAAGAAGAACTGTGGGAAATAGACAGTGGGCGATTGGCAGTGAATACTATAAAGTCATAGTATCATAATCATTTCAAGATATCAATATCCTCATAGAACAAAACAGAGGATCTGGTATGTTAGGGACCAAGACTTTAAGATAAGATAGTCACTCTTCTAAGAATAGATATCATTCACTCTTCTAAGATAAGATATTGATCATAGGCCCAGCCATGCTTGGAGACAGTAAGACGCCACCAGAGATTTTCTATGCTCCCTTTCGGAGTTCCTTTCCCCCTTAGTATCTGCCGACCCCCTTCTGCCCTCAACCTATATATTCTTGTCATAAATCTGCAATAAACGAGCCTTGCTTCCATCCAAGCAACTCTGTGTCTTGCACGCGAGGTCTCCCCTCTTCTTCCCCTATGGGTTCTTAGGTTGCCATTTCCCCGGACCCCTCGGTTGTGTCCGGCTGGACCTGGACACTGGTAGAAATTACTGAGGTTTGCAGTCTATCAAGTGAAAAAAATACATTGCTGAGAAAATAGAAATTAAGGAGTACACAAGACATTTTGTCATTTCTATAGGAAATAGTAAAAATATTGGTTTAACATAGATTTTTTAAAATGAGTTATTTGGGGGCAGCTGGGTAGCTCAGTGGATTGAGAGCCAGGGTTAGAGACAGAAGGTCCTAGGTTCAAATCTGGATTCAGACACTTCTTAGCTATGTGATCCTAGCCCTTACCACTGCCCTTCCTGTCTAAGATGGAAGTTAAGGGTTTTTATTTTAAAATATGAGTTGTTTGAATGAGCTATTAATCTTTTTAAAAATTCCTTATTTAGTTGTTGGAATTTTTATTTTATTTTATTTTATTTATAGTCTTGTAGTGCTTTACTATTATCTCCTATTGTGTATATGTTGATTTAAAATGGAGTTTATCCATCTGAGAGAAATTATATAAAGGCTTTTAAAAACTATATGATATGCCCATCCATATTCTTTATTTTTTCTTAATAGAGAATAAATTATAAATACTTAGATAAAATTCCAGTACCATTCAGCTTGAAGATGAATTATTTTGTCCTTTCATTATATTTCATACTAGACATTCATAAAAACTTAAAATGATTTATGTTGACTAATGTATGAATTTGATAATTTAATCTATTTTCATCCAGCAAATAGAATCAAGCTAATACAGGTATTATTTTGCA
Organism: Gracilinanus agilis; assembly: GCF_016433145.1. NCBI lineage: Eukaryota > Metazoa > Chordata > Mammalia > Didelphimorphia > Didelphidae > Gracilinanus > Gracilinanus agilis. Next base: position 142,506,027 of record NC_058135.1, on the reverse strand, counting down.
ATCAGAGGATGATTTGAGATTCATGATGTTTAAAGACAGATGCCCAGAGGAAAAAATCAGACAAGTGTTCAAATGCAAGTATTATCACTAATTACCTTTCATGTTCATACTATACATAGTAGTCATGTTTTACCATGTGAATTCAAAATGGTGCCATTATCAAATCTGTTGTGAAATTGAATGCAAGAAGTTTAAAGCAATGTATGTTTTACAGTCTACATTTTCTGTTTTCAAGAAATTTAGAGAAAGATTCCCAGAACATTAGATGGAACCCTTGAAGGGAACTTACTTAGAAAACAATGTGAGGATATTTGGAATAGACTAGATAGATAAGGATGGTTACAAACAGCACTATTATAGTGAATACTTTTAAATTACAAATCTGTGTAAGTATTGGAGTAACTTGAAAAAAAAAAAACATTTTTGTATCTACCCAGAGAATATGTTCTAAGTCAAACTCAAAAAGTTTGGTTTACATTCAATTGTATAAAGGGCTGCATTCAAGCAACACTTACATTATTTTCTGCTTTTGTTACACTTACAAGCAGATTGGTATAGTGGAACAAAATAGGATTTACCTACCCAATATGAAACAAACACCTGATAAGAAAAAAAATCAATAGATAAAGACTAATATCTTAAATGCCAGCACAAGATGATTTCATTTTAGTTTGCACTCTATCAGTTGAATTGAGTTACTTTCCCCTTTATATCAGATTATTTCAAAGCTCTTCCATTTAATACTCTAATTAGGGATTTAGTTTGGGTGATTCTATATGGAAATAGGCCATCTGGTGTACTTGAATTGGCTTATCAGATAACATTTGGCAGCTAGAAGGCATAATGGACATAATGCTAGATTTAGATTCAGGAATATCTGAGTTTGAATCATGAGCCAGACACTAGCTGTGTAGCCCTGGGTAAGTCTCCTAATCTTTTTCATGTCTCAGTTTCCTCATTTTTAAAGTGGGGATAATAATAGCAGCTCCCTCATAGGATTGTTATGAGGATCAAGTGAGTTAATCTACATGAATCATGCTTTGCAAACCTTAAAGGGCTACATAAACACTAGATATATATAGTGACAGAAAACTTTCATATAATTCTTCATTTGAAGAACAGCAACATGAACAGCAATGAAACATCTCTCAATAAATAGATCACTTGCATGCTGTCACTAACAATAAAGCATTTTTCGCTTATTTTAGCTAAGATTTTGAGAAGAAATGTTGAGACATGGAATTTGCTGCCACGCTGATAATTTTTTTCTCGTCTAAAAAATCAGTTTCCCCTATATAATATAAACAATAATTACAACAAAATAGAATTTCCAAAACCAAGACCTGGCAAAGGAAGTGGCAACTGATGTAAGTGTGAATGGAATTAGAGATTCCAAGAAGTAGAAATGAAGAGATAGTGTATTTCAAAGAGAAATGGAAGCATTTACAAAGTCATAGAGGAAGGACACAGAATGGACTCCAAAGATTCCATGAATATATTTCAAGCAGTTCTATGAACTTGAATGGGAAAAATACATTTAAGTTTTTACTTTTAGTTTCATTTGAAATCCTAAGGATTTTACTTTTTACATTTAAAAATATTATTCTGAGAAGGTCCTTCACCGCAGGGCCAATGGAATCCATCCCACACACAAATTAAGACCATATACCATTATGTTATAAGGTATGATGATGTGGGGGATTTCTATATAAACTGGAAGAGCCTCAATGAACTGATGCAGAGTGAAATGAGCAGAACCACGAAAACATTGTACACAAAAAGTGAAACATTGTGGAACAATCAAATGTAATGGACTTTACTACCAGTAGCTATACAATGATCTAGGACAATTCCAAGGGACTTATGAGAAAGAAAGCTATCCACACTGAGAGAAAGAACTGTGGGAGCAGAAACACAGAAGAAAAATGTATGATTTATCACTTTTTTATAGGGGCAAATGATTTTGGGGTTTTGGTTCCAAAAGATTGCTCTATTTCAAAAATGAATAATATGGAAATAGGTATCAAGTTATAACATTTGTATAACCCAGTAGAATTGTTTGTTGGTTCAGGGAGAGAGGAAGGAAGAGGGGAGGAAAAGAAAATGTATTATGTAAAGATGGAAAAATATTTTTAAAAAATAATTGTATAAAAAACCTTATTGTAAGGGGAGTTGCAAATAGGTCAGATAATCCAATTTCATTACAGTTTTGAATACCTTAGAGTGAATAATTAAAAATATTGTTGAAATATATGTTATAGTCATATTGTAAGTGACTTTAAATGCTAAAAGATAGTTGATATTTTATGCTAGTATTCTCTTTTCTTTTTTTTAAACCCTTACCTTTTGTCTTAGAATCAATACTGTGTATTGCTTCTAAGGCAGAAGAGTGGTAAAGGCTAGGCAATGGGATTTAAGTGACTTGCTCAGGGTCACACAGCTAGACAGTGTCTGAGGCCAGATTTGAACCTAGGACCTTCTGTCTCTATGCCTGGTTCTCAATCCAGTGACACACTCAGCTGCCCCCTTCTAGTGTTCTCCCTGGATTTCTTGTAGTTTCTCTGAACAGAATAGGCATTCTGTTTATTATATTCAAAGAATTGGTAGGTGTTTCTCACTTTATGCAAAAGCGACAGTGTATCCATTCACATAATGGGGTTTATAGAGGAAAATAAAGTTTAACACTATTTGATCCCTTCCTCACAGGAGAAAACTATCCTTAAAATAAGTTTATTTGTCAAGTATAATATAAAACTGCTTCTCCAGAGACTTTTGTTTGGTCCCTCTTCTATTAAAGTCCCTAAGAAATACAATATATAAAATTACCAAAACTATACCATTTCAGAACTTGATGGATCAGCAGTCTCTTTTATGTGGTCATGCCCTCCAACAACATAGATAGAAATGTATCTTACACCTCTTCGTACTTGGTACCTCTTGTTCTCCAATCAACCCTCTATGGGCAGCCTGCCCAACTTGATGGATTTCTTCCTTTAGGTCTTTTAACATTGCAAGAATACTGATGTAGCACATTGCTTGTACATCTGTTATAACTTGCTCCCTCTATGTGACTGGCCCACCTCTTATCCCAATCATTCATCTCCTGGATGATATCATCGATACCACAATTTGTCATAAGGAATATGCTTCAGTCTGTTTATATCCACCATATGTCTCTCCATTGTCCTTATAGTGCCCTGCAATTTTGGTTTTCTGAAGCTGTTAACTATGGCCATGCCACTTTGAATACAAATAAATCAAAGCTGATTTCAGATGCTTATTATGGTTGGGCTTGGTTAGTACTTGGAAGGAAGATATCATGAAAATACCTAGATATAATAGATATAGTAGAATATGTATTTATTCTTCATTGGCTTAAATAGACATTCTATAATTAGAAGAATAACAGGACATTGGTATTGGAAAAAAAGGACTTTAGGACTTGAAAACATAGGCTACTCTTCTTTAATTTAACTTTGTTTAACAGTGGATTGAATTCCACCTTAAGTTGGTTTTTTAAAAAGTGATTCTCTTAAGTTCCCAGAGGCCTTTTGCCTTTAATTATTTGGTTTATTCAGATACTCATTAAATACCCCTGAGGAACTTAAACATAATTTATTCTAACTGAACTACAAGAATCCTGAAAAAATACTAGAATATGTAGAAATGGAGCTCCCATCATTTAGGAGGTGATAATCTTATAGTGTTCCATGTGGGGCAGATTGTATTTGAAATATCATGTTCATTCTTGAGTACACATTTTAAGAAAGTCATTGACAAACTAAAGTACAGGCACAAGAGGATAGTTAATCAGGATGGTAGTTCAGAATTATGACATATTATATATAATTAAAGAGGGAGGAAGGAGGCCACATAGGATAGTTTTGATTCTGAGGGATAATATATGAATAATTATATGTGTATATACACACACATACTCACACATATATATATACACATACATATGTATATATATATATGATGTTTCTCCTTTGTTTTGGCACTTAACTCAGCTTGTTTTTCTTTGTTTTAGGATGATGCATTTTCTTTGTTTGATAGACAGTCCTTTTTTAAAATAATTTTGTTTATTGTATGAAAATATAAATATACTATTCTTGAATATAGTTAAAAGAAAATAATTATATTCATATGATTATTTTAAAAGGGGAAATATATTTTCTCAATGACCCTTAAATTCATCTTTTTTCTGGATTCTTTCTGCTGTGAATTAATACATTAGAGTAATTACTGTAAATACCACTTCCCACTGTAGGTGGAGTTGTAAACTGATCTAATCATTGTGGAGAGCAATTTGGAACTCTGATCTGAGGAAAATTAAAAATTTTATGTATCTTTTAACTAATTTTACTCTACAATTTTATCCTTTCCCCCATATTGTCAAATGCCATTTTTCAATATAGGTCAAAAGGCCATCTCTCTCAGTCTCAAATAAAAGCTTGGTTGAATAGTATAATCACTGCTAGGATCAAGAACACTTGCTTGGTAATCAGTTTTTAACCTGAGACCCTTTTTCTGTTTTGTTTTGTTTTGTTTTGTTTTTATCAGTAGAGTGTAAAAAGAAAACAGTTTAACTTAGAAGGATAACTCTCCAGTCCTTGGTTCTCCTTCTCAAAATTAGAGGTGTTTTGTTCTCTTCAAGGAAATGGCTAACCAGCATGATCCTGATTTAGATAATTCTGAATTTGTAGCCACAGCTAACTATAAGGCTTACAAACTACCTTGATCCCCCACTTCTTTTGAGTCTCTTTAGAAATGGTCTTTTTCATCCCACTGGGGTCCCTGACTTTGCTGAGGTGGCCAGAGTGACTCCATTTTTAAGCAGGCATGTGGCATCATTGTTATTAAACTATTGTCTTTTCTAGAAAACTTGCCTCAGTGTCATTTTGCTCACCACAGCCAGTATATAACCTGTGACACAGCAATACCACTTATAGGTCTGTATCCCAAAGAGATTTTTTTAAAGGAAGAGAACTTATAAGTACAAAAATATTTATAGCAGCTCTTTTTTAGTGGTGGCAAAGTATTAGAAATTGAGGGGATGTCCATCAGTTAGACTGTATGATTGTGATTCAATACTATAGTGCTATACAATTGAATACTATTGTACTATAGATAGAAATAAATGTATAAGCAGGATGGTTTCAGAAAAAATCTGGGAAGACATATATGAACTGATGGAAAGTAAACTAGATAGAACCAAGAAAAAGTATACACAGCAATAGTAATACTCTGCGATGACACACTTATACTCAGCAATAAAATAGTCCAAGATAATTCCTAAACATTTATGTTGAAAAATTCTATCCACCTTCAAAGAAAGAACTAATGGAGAACTAATACAAATGGAAGTGTCTTTTTCAAACTTTATTCTCCTATTTTATCTACTTTAACATGGCTAATATGAAAAAAAAACATTTTGCATGACTACACATATATATTCTATATCAAGTAGTTGGCCTTTTAAGGGAGAAAAGGGAAGGAAGAAGAGAATTTGTAACACGAAAGTTTAGAAAAATAAATATTAACAATTGTTTTTATATGTAATTGGAAAAATGTATGTGTGTGTTCCCCTTTTGATCAGAATTCTACACTGTGTTGGTAATAGAGAAATAATATAGTCCTGGCCTTTTGGGACATTTCATTATAATATATGCACTTTGAGAAAAGGTGATTTTTAAAAATTATTTCTCTACTCCTACTGAGCATAATGTCTATCACATGTTAGGCTCTTAAATGTTTGTGAATTGATGAAGAAGCTTACATGTCATCTAAAGACATAAATATATAGACAGATGAATAAATATTAAGTATGTACTAGTTAATTTCAGGAGGGTAATGTAGTTAATAATGCATCACATGGTCAGTGACAGACAACTGAGTTATGATTTGAATGAAGCCAGAAAGAAGTGAGGAATGAGTTTTCCCTAACCCGAGACTTTATTTAAAAACCTACATTAATGCATTTCATTTTTTAGATTCAGATTTTAGATTCTATGTTTTGTCACATAGAAGCACATCTGAATAGGAAGCATTTTGGGCTTTCCTAATTTAATTCAGTGTTTTATTCCCATTTTAAGACATTTTTTCCAATAGGATTTCCTAAAGGAAATAATCATTGCATTTAAAAACTAGAAATCTGTCAATAATACCCATGTGTCATATAAAAGGTTTTTATTTCTTTCACGGTATGTTATGCTTCAACAGTTTCCTTAATCCAAGCTGCAGTTCACGTTGGCATCCTGAAACACCTCACTGAGCAGTAATTTATCTCCTGACTCAGGCATAACAACCACAAATACAGGTTATTCTGGGAACAGGGATTTGCATTGCATAAAACATATTTTAAAAATCATTTTAAATGAGATTAATTCATGATAGGGAAATTATTCTTCTATTTTTGGATTCATCTTCTAAGAGATGTGATGATTGAACCTTGAGTGTTTGGTTGCGTGTAGGACAGAATCTTCATCTGAGGATTAGAGATTTCTGAAAGAAGTATAACCTCAAGAGGAATGAGAAGATGTCCTCCCCCCTCCCCATTTATTGTAATAACTTCATATTGTATCTTGGAATTTAGCAGCTTTGTCCTCTCTGTCTTGTATTTCTTTCCAATTTGACTGACTGGTTTAATTTAGTAGCAGATTACCAATCCTTGAGACTTAGAAGGTATTAATAGTTAAATCAAGCAGAGAGTTCAAACTGAAGGAATATGACTCTTATCTTTTTCCAAGTGGAAAGCTTCTTATTGTAAATTGTTGCTATTGTAGTTTTGTTTCTGCTGTGTTTCTACCACTGCTACTGTAACATATTTCTCCCCTCCATTTAGATAATTCTAGGTAAGGACATCTTCCTTTATTTGAAATAACTTACTCAGGGCCAAAAAAAATCAGTATGTTTCAAAATTATGACTTGAATAATGATCTTCCTGAGTTTGTGGCCCTCATTTTCTTTACTATACCATGCTTCCACTTACCCTGTATCAGAAATTTTTATTTTATTTTTTTCTTATAAGAAAAGGTCATGTCCATATTTAATGAATAGGTGTGTTATCAAAATAGGCACAATAACATATTTTTATGAGTTTTTATTTTTTTAGTTCAACTCTTTTATTTTACAGATGAGGAACTGAGACTCAGATTGGTTAAGTGATTTACCCAAATCATTTCATATTTTAAAACACCTGTATTGCTCAAGTAGTAAACAGCTGAGTCATGATTTGAATCCAGATCCACAGACTTCATATCTGGTGTTCCAGGAGGTCAGAAATATATATACTAGAGATAAAAATTTGTATTCATTATACTGTCACATTACAGAGGAATTACTCCTAAATCGGGCTGATTACCATTTAAGGAGACATGATGCCTTCCATGAAATTAAGTTAGTCTCCACTACAAGAATTTGAATCACTTAACTTCTGGTCCTGAGGCATTTAGACAGCAGCTTATGGGTAACTGGGATCCTTTCCAATTGAAATGTCAGTTTATTCTTGTCTTTTAACACTCAATAATTCTTCAATTCTAATTTATAGTCTACTCTTGTCATTTCTACATCCACAAAGTCTTTTGGTAATGTTCTCTTCTTTCAACTAATATAACCACCACCTTTGTTCAGGACTTCTTTTAGTTGGACTTTATCATTTTTTAAATGATAATATTTTATTTGTTCTTCATTTACTTATAAAAATTTAGTATTTTTAAAAATTTTGAGTCTCATATTCTCCCTCTTACTCTGTCCCTTTCTCCCCATTCATTAAGATAGTAAGCAATCTGATATAGATTTTACACTTGCAATTATGTAAAACATTTTATTCATATTAATTCTTTTGTGGGAAAAAAACTCAAGCCAAAAATGAGAAAAGTAGAATAGTAGAATATAGTATGCCTGGATTCAGACTCTATCAATTCTTTCTCTGGAAGCATCTGATCTTTTTCATCAAGAGACCTTTGGAATTATGTTTGATTATTGTATTGCTGAGAATGAGTTATTCACATTTGCTCATCGTAGAGTATTGCTGATACTGTGTTCAAAGTTTGCCTTGTTCTGTTTACTTCACTTTGCATCATTTTGTGTTGTCACTCCAAATTTTTTTCTGAAATTTTCCTGCTCACCATTTCTTAAAGCACAATAACATTCCGTTACAATCTAATCACTCAATTTACTCAGCCATTCTATTGATAGACACCTTCTCACTTTCAAATTCATTGTCAATGTAAAAAGAGCTGCTGTAAATGATTTTGTACATATATATCCTTTAACTTTTTGGATTATATCTCTTACAGATAGAGACCTAATAATAATATTACAGGGCCAAAAGTGATGTTTGGTTCTACAACATTTTGGGCATAGATTCAAATCACTCTCCAGAATGGTTGAATCAATTTACAATTTCCACAACAGTGTATTTGTGTTTCAGTTTTTCTACAACCCCTCCATTTTTTGTCATTTTCCTTTTCTGTCACAAAATCCAATCTGATAGTTGTTGAATGGTACCTAAAAGTTATTTTAATGAGTTTTTTTCTATTTAATAGTGATTTCGAGTCTTTTTTTCAAATGGCTAAAGATAGCCATAATTACTCTATTTGAGAACTGCCTGTTCATATCCTTTGACCATTTATCAATTGAAGAATGACTTTTATTCTTATACATTTGACTCATTTCTCTATGTATTTGAGAAATGAGGCATTTGTTAGAGACTTGTAACCTTTTTCACCATTATAATTTTTGTGTATTACTCACCATCCAGTTTTCCCTTTGTTGATACTACCCATTCTTTCATCCTGCCCACCCTCAAATGTTTTACTTCTTACCACTGTCCCCATATTTGCCCTCCCTTCTATCACCTCTTCCTTCTTTTATCCCCTTCCTCTTCTACTTTCCTATAGGGTAGGATAGATGAATCTATACCTAAATGAGTGTATATGTTCTTTCTTTTTGAGCCAACTCTGATAAGAGTAAAGTTCAAGAGTTCCCTTCCCCACCTTCTCCAACTTTCCCTCCATGGTAAAAGTTCTTTTGTATCTTTTTATGGGAGATAATTTATTCTATTTCTCTCTTCTCCCTTCTGGCAATGCATTCCTCTTTCTCATCCCTTAATTTTTTTTTAGATATCCCATCTTATTCAAGTCACATCCTTGCTCTTGGTCAATGTGTGTTCCTTCCAAATTTCCCTCATAAGTACAAAGTTCTTAAGTTACAAGTATTATCTTCCCACGTATGGATGTAAAAAGTTTAACCTTATTTAATCTCCTATGATTTCTTTCCTTTTTACCTTTTTTTAACCCTTACCTTCTTCCTTAGAATCAATGCTATATGTTGGTTTTAAGGCAGAAGATCAGTAAGGGCTAGGCAATAAGGGTTAAGTGACTTGCCCAGGGTCCTACAGCTGGGAAGTTTCTAAGGCCAGATATGAACCCAGGACCTCTAATCTCTGTGCCTGGATCTCTATTAACTGAACCTTCTAGTTGCCTCCTCCTCTTTAACTTCTGAATGTAGCTCTTGAGAAAGGTATTAGAAAATTATACATTCTATTCAGCTTTGGTCTTTTCATCAGGAATTCTTAAAAGTTCCCTTTCCTGGAATGATCATGTTTCCTTGGAAAGATTATATTCAGTTTTTCTGGGTAGGAGATTCTTAGTTGTAATCCCAAATCTTTTGCCCTCTCAAAAATCATATTCTAAGGCCTCCAATTCTTTAATGTAAAAATTGTTAAATCTTGTACTATCCTGACTATGTCTCAACAATATTTGAATTGTTGATATTTGCCACTTAGAATATTTTTCCCTTGATCTGGAAGGTCTGGAATTTGGTTCTAACATTCAGAGAAGTGATTATTTTTGGATTTTTAAGAAGGTGATATTCAGATTCTTTCCATTTCTGTTCTGTTCTCTGGTTCTAGAATCTGGGTGGGTTTCCTTGATAATTTCTTGAAAAAGTTTGTAAATTCATTTTTAAAAATTATGGCTTTTATGTGGTCTAGCAATTCTTAAATTATCTCTCCTGAATATATTTTCCACATCAGTTATTTTTCCAATGAGATATTTCACATTTTCTTCTATTGTTTTTCATTTTCTTGACTTTGTTTTATTGTTTCTTGATTCTTCTATAGTTATTAGCTTCCACTACCTCATTTCTTGTTTCATTTTTATTTATAATATTTTCCCATGGTTACATGATTCACAATCCCCCTTCCCCAGAACTCTCTTCCCCCCTCCCAAAGTCAACAAGCAGTTCCACTGTGTTATACATATATTATTATTCAAAACATATTTCCATGTTATTCGTATTCGTAGTAGAGTGATCTTTTAACATTAAAACCCTAATAACATCTCTAATGCACTATGCGATTGAGCTTATATTTTTCTAATGCGTTTTGGTTCCACAGTTCTTTTTCTGGATGTGGATTGCATTCTTTCTCACAAATTCCTATGGATTTTCCTGGGTCATTGCATTGCTGCTGGTAGAAAAGTCTATTACCTTTGATTTTGCCATAATGTATCAGTCTCTATGTATAATGTTCTTCTGGTTCTGCTTCTTTTGCTTCACATCTATTCCTGGAAGTCATTCCAGTTCACATGGAATTCACCCATTTCTTTATTCCTTTCAGCACAATAATATTCCATCACCAACACATACCACAATTCATTTATCCATTCCCCAATTGATGGACACCTTCTTATTTCCCAATTTTTTGCCACCACAAAGAATGAGGCTATAAATTTTTTGTACAGGTCTTTTTCCTTATTATCTCTTTAGGGTACAAACCCACTGGTGATATGTCTGGGTATAAGAATTAATTTAAAGCCCTTTGAGCATAATTCCAAACTGCATTCCAGAATGGTTGGACCAATTCACAATTCTACTAGCAGACTAGTGTCCCAATTTTGCCACAATCCCTCCAACATTTATCACTTCCTTTTGCTGTCATATTGGCAATCTGCTAGGTGTGAGGTGGTACCTCAGAGTTGTTTTAATTTGCATTTCTCTAATCAGGAGGGATTTAGAACACTTTTCATGTGCTTATTGATAGTTTTGATTTCATCCTGTGTAAACTGCCTATTCATGTCCCTTGACCATTTGTTGATTAGGGAATGGCTTGATTTTTTTGTAAATTTGATTAGTTCCTTATATATTTGGGAAATGAAATCATTGTCAGAAAGTTTTGTTATAAAAATGTTCTCCCTCTTTGTTGCTTTTCTTCTGATTTTGGTTGCATTGGTTTTGTTTGTACAAAACTTTTTTAATTTGACATAATCAAAATCATTTATTTTACATTTTGCAATGTTCTCTATCTCTTGCTTGGTTTTAAATTCCTTTCCTTCCCACAGTTCTGAGAGGTATACTATTCTATGTTCACTTAATTTATTTATGCTTTCACTCTTTAGATTTAAGTCATTTACCCATTTTGATTTTTATCTTGGTGTAAGATGTAAAATGTTGATCTTAACCTAATCTCACCCATATTGTTTTCCAGTTTTCCCAGCAGTTTTTGTCAAATAGTGGGTTCTTGTCCACAAATCTGGGGTGTTTGGGTTTATCAAACACTAGCTTACTAAGGTAATTTACCCCTAGTCTATTCCATTGAGCGACCCTTCTGTTTCTTAGCCAGTACCATATTATTTTGAGGACTGTTGCTTTATAGTACAGTTTAAGATCTGGTACTGCTAGACCTCCATCATTCACTTTTTTTTTTCATTATTTCCCTTGATAGTCTTCTTTTGTTCTTCCAGATGAACTTTGTTATAATTTTTTCTAATTCTATAAAAAAAGGTTTTTGGTAATTTGCCTGGTCTGGCATTGAATAAGTAGATTAATTTGGGTAGGATTGATATTTTTATTATATTAGCTCATCGTATCCAGGAGCAATTAATGTTTTTCAGATTGTTTAGATCTACTTTTAATTGTGTAAAAAGTGTTTTGTAGATGTGTTCATATAATTCCTGTGTTTGTCTTGGCAGATAGATTCCTAAATATTTTATATTGTCTAGAGAAGTGGTTCCCAAACTTTTTTGGCCTACCACCCCCTTTCAAGAAAAAAAATATTGCTTAGTCCCCTGGGAATTTTTTTTTTAATTTTAATAGGAATTAATAGGAAAGATAAATGCACCTGTGGCCATCACCGCCCCCTGGATCGCTGCAGCCCCCACGAGGGGGCAATAGTGCCCACTTTTGGAATCACTGGTCTAGAGTGATTTTAAATGGAGTTCCTCTTTCTAACTCTTCCTGCTGCTGAGTTTTGTTGGAAATATATAGAAATGCTAATGATTTATGTGGGTTTATTTTGTACCCTGCAACTTTACTAAAATTGTTAATTATTTCCATTAGCCTTTTAGTTGATTTTCTGGGATTCTTTAAGTATACCTTTATATCATCTGCAAAGAGTGATAGTTTTGTTTCCTCAATGCCTAGTTTAATCCCTTCAATTTCTTTTTCTTCTCTAATTGCTAATGCTAGCATTTCTAGTACAATATTAAATAGTAGTGGTCATAATGGGTATCCTTGCTTCACTCCTAATCTTATTGGGAAGGCAACTAACTTGTCCCCATTGCAGATCATTCTTGCTGACGGTTTTAAATATATAGTGTTTAATATATTGAGAAATGGCCCTTCTATTCCTGTACTATCTAGTGTTTTCAATAGGAATGGGTGTTGTATTTTGTCAAAGGTTTATTTCTGCATCTATTGAGATACTCATTTTATTTTTGTTGGTTTGATTATTGATATGGTCAATTATGTGGATGGTTTTCCTAATATTAAACCATCCTTGCATTTCTGGTATAAATCCCTCCTGATCATAGCGGATAATCCTCATGATTACTTGCTCGAGTCTTTTTGCTAGTTATTCTATTTGATATTTTTGCATATATATTCATTAAGGAGATTAGTCTGTAGTTTTCTTTCTCAGTTTTTGGTCTGCCTGCCTTTGGAATCATTACCACATTTATGTCATAAAAAGAATTTGGTAAAACTCCTTATTTGCTTGTTTTGTCAATTTTTCATTTCAGTATTGGGATTGGTTGTTTTTTAAATGTTTGTCAGAATTCACTTTTTTTTTAAACCCTTGTACTTCGGTGTATTTTCTCATAGGTGGAAGAGTGGTAAGGGTGGGCAATGGGGGTCAAGTGACTTGCCCAGGGTCACACAGCTGGAAGTGGCTGAGGCTGGGTTTGAACCTAGGACCTCCTGTCTCTAGGCCTGACTCTCACTCCACTGAGCTACTCAGCTGCCCACGAAATGTTTGTCAGAATTCACTTTTGAATATCACTGGCTCTGGGAATTTTTTCTTAGGAAGTTCCTTGATGGCTTGCCAATTAATTTTAAATTTGCCTTGTTAATTATAATATTTACCACATTGTAATCTGAAAAAATGGCATTTTAATTTCTGCTTTTCTACATTTGTTTGCAATATTTCTATGCTCTAGTACATGGTTGAGCTTTGTACATATACCATGTATTGCTGAGAAGAAGGTATATTCCTTTTTATCCCTTTTCAGTTTTCTCCAGATATCTATTAACTCTAAATTTTTTTTTGCATTTTTATTTACTTCCCTTACTTCTTTCTTATTTATTTATTTTTTCGGTTCAATTTATCTACTTCTGAAAGGGAAGGTTAAGAATCCCCACTAGTATGGTCTTAGTATCTATCTCTTCCTTTAGCTCCTTCAATTTTTCCCTTAGAAATCTAGATGCTATACCATTTGGTGCATAAATGTTTGGTAATGATATTACTTCATTGTTTATAGTGCCTTTTAGCAAAATGTAATTTCCTTCCTCATCTCTTTTAAACAGATCAATTTCTACTTTGTCTTTGTCTGATATCATGATTGCTACTCCTGCTTTTTTTTTTTTTTTACTTTAGGAGATGCATAATATATTCTACTCCAGTCTTTTGTCTTGGATCTGTATGTCACCTTGCCTCACATGTGTTTCTGGTAATCAGCATATTAGTAGGATTCTGGTTTTTAATTCATTCTGCTATCTGCTTTTATTTAATGGGTGAGTTCATTCCATTCACATTTAGCATTATGATTACTAACTGTGTTTTGCCCTCCACTCTCATTTCTTTTCCGTTTTTTCTTCTACCTCTCTTATTTAGTTTTTTAAAAAAAATTGAGCTCCTCCAGGAGTTCATTTTGGAATTCAGACCAATTTGTACTTTTCTTAGAGGCTTTGGATGTAGTAGTATTGACATTTAGCCCATCTGAGTTTGTATTATGTTCTTCCCTGTCACAAATTAAATTACTATGTTCATATTTTTTTCTCGTTGGTTCATTTTTCAGCCTTTTTTAAGGAACTTAATAAATGAAGGAACATTACATGTGGGCTCTATTCCTGTGGTAAAGGGATTACTGTCTTAAGCTTCAGCTTCTTTGTACCTCTCCCTTCAAAGCTAGCTCTGGGAATCTAAAAGTTTTCAGTTTTTCTCTAAGGAGAGATGTGTTTAACTTATAAATAATGTTATACCAAATACTTTGATATGGATGTCTTTTTAAAATATTCAAGGTGATAACAATGATCCAGCACAATTCTGACAGACTTATCACAAATAATACTATGTACTTCTAATGAAAGAATTATTGTAGTTGGGATACAGATAAAAGCATATTGTTTCGCATTTTAAATTTTTGGATATAAGTGAAGACATTTGATCTATATACTTTTTTTCTTCAGATCATCTGTTCTTTAATAGAGAGGCCTAGTAATGAAATGGTATCTCTAGAACTATTTTGACTTAAGCATATCCTACATGCCTACTAAAGAAACAGTGGGCAAAAATCTTTTCCACAAACACTAATTCTAGATGCTAATACCTTTAAAACTGGACATTACATGGAAATAACAACATTAGTGTATCCTCTTACCTGAGTTTTTCAAAGATGTAAAAAGAAAACAAAAAAAGTGTTTCTAATTCTCTTACTTTTACAACCCAACTCATAATCCTGTCAAAGATGTTAAAGTCCAGTCTTGGAAATCTTGCCATTGTCTGTTATAGAACTGTATGCATGTGAATCCATGCATCATTTATAATTGAACCCCCCTTCCCCACAACACTATGTACTTAGCATGTAATTTATCAAAAAAGAAAAAATATACACTAAAATGATGTTCTATCTTCAAACAACTAACAATTTATACTTTGTTTTAAATTTGCAGAAGTTGCTAAATAATATGAAATCAAACATAATTTATTAATATTATTTTTAATAAAGTAGAAGAGATTGATTTGAAAGCTAAAGTCCTGTTTAAATAAATTTCTCTAGTAGTTTATCAAAGCTTGCCAGTTCTAATGATGCTAATTCTGGGGCTAATAATATAATATGTCCCCAATCGTGTTATGTTTGAATTTTCAGTTTGCTGCCCTCCACAAACCAGTGACATCCGACTGAGATTGAAGGTGCTTTATTATTTTGAAAGGTGAAATGACAAAAATTCTTAGTAACACAGCGTTGATAAAATTCCTCAAGGCTATCTGCTAAAGAATAGTGCCAGTTATTAAGTCATCGAATGCAGATTTGCCTTTTTAAAATAAAATACCAGAATTTATGACCATTTATCAGGTATAACAGTGAACCTTTTTCTCATATTATGTCAATAACTCTCTTCTTTTTCTTAAAAAGAAAAAAATGTTTTGACACAACACAATGAAAAAAATTACAAAAAATGGACTTTTAAAAGAATAAATGAATGGGTGAACAGAGGGGAAGTCTTTACTAAGTGCTTACTGCATAGCATTGTATTAAGTACCAGAGGTACAGATAGAAAAGCATAGCTCTTTGTCGCTGAGGAAGTTCACATTCAAATAGGAAGGTGACATATATAAGCGATTTTAGCCTCAAGTCAGATAGAAAGGCCTCAAGGTTGTTGGTGTGCATTGACGAAATAGGTGGAAATGGATCTTTTTAATGTTTTAAAATCATGACCATTATAGGCATTGGGCTGCTTGGTATTTCCAAGGATTTTGGTGGTGAAAAAAGGGCATTTTTAGGGTCTTCACTTGTGATTAAGAAACAGGCAGAAACAGCAACAGGCAATTTCCAGTTCACTACGCTGGACCATGGTTTGCAAGGCTGAACTGGCAACAGGGTCTCTGCGATGAGCTAATGCTACTGCAGTTCGAAAAGAAGCTTTTTGTCCTATAATTTAGATGATGTGGTACTAATGGTAACTGTTCAGCTGGCTTTACCTGAAATGAATACCTTCAATAATACTTGAAGTCTGCTTATAAGGATCTAAGGGACCTGTCAGATATTTTGAAGCCACTTGAAAATGAAACCATGATATTGTACGTAAATGCAAACTATACTTCACTTAAAGCACAATCAGTCATTTTCACTCAGCTTCTCTTTAAGGAAGCAGGCAGAAATTTACTTTCCCATAGTATTTGGTTGTAGTTGATGATGATGTGTATATGTGTGCGTGTGTGTGTGTGTGTGTGTGTATGTGTATGTGTATGTAATGTGTGAGAGAGACAGACAGACAGACAGACAGAGGCAGAGGCAGAGGCAGAGACAGAGAGCCTGAGAGAGAAGGAGATTAATTCATACTTTGCGTTAAGAATATATATTCCAGTCAGCCCATTTCTTCCTCTGAGGATGCAGAGGAAGAACTTGTAGATGAAATTTTGACTTCTTAAAAAAAAAGTCCAATTATATTATAATTGAGGGTTATATACGAAAGTATATGAAGTATATGAAACCAATTCTAACCTCAGATACTTACTGGCCATTTAACCCTCACCAGTCACTTGATTTCTATTTGCTTCAGTTTTCTCAACTGTAAAATGGGGATGATAATAGCATACACATTGAAAAATTATTGGAACGATCAGATGAGATTACATTGGTAAAGTGCTTGGCATATTACATACCTAATCCATGTTTTATTCCTTCTTCCCTCCCTCTTTTCTCCTTATCTCCCTTCCTTTCTTCCTTCCTTCCTCCCTTTATTCTCCCTCTCTCTCTCCTTTCTTCACTCCCTCCCTCCCTTTGTCTCTTCTTCCTTCTTCCCTTCTTCCCTCCTTGATTCCTTCCTCCCTCCTTCCCTTTCCCCTCCCTCCCTCTGTCCTTTTTTCCTCCCTCCTTCCTTCCTTCCCTCCCTCTTTTCTTCCTTCTTTTTTCCTTCTGTCCTCCTTCCTTCTTTTCTTCTTTCCCTCCCTGCTTCCTTCCTTCTTTCTTTCCTTGCTTCTTTTCTTCTTTCCCCTTTCCTGCCTTTCTTTTCCTTCTCTTCCTTTCTTCACTTTTAATTACCTCTCTCTAATCTTCCCTTCCTTCTTGTCTAATTCATATTCAATTTCAAAAGAAAACTATCCATAAAGGAGCCTCCTCCATTCATAAAGTTCCATGACCCCCATCTATCTATTTACATTAAATTGTTCTGCAGCTATCTAAATGGTACAGTGTAAACCTTTGAGCTCCAAACAAAAATAATATCCTAGCTGTTTGGGATTTATATTATCTTGACTCTTTATCCAGTGTTCTTTCTGTATACCTAAGCTGTTTCATAAATTTTTATTTAGGGAATAGTCTTTATGGGAATCAATGCCTGCTTAGTGCAAACATATTCATTTTGTAATCATTTTTTAGATTTTTCACTCCAGTCATTTTGTTACATTTTAGGAAATGTAATTTTTTTCATCATTTTTTCTCATAAATAAATTCTAGAATTATACCATGGAATTTCTTAAGCTTATATTTGGAAAATGTTAACTTGTTTCATTTTAAAACACATCCACACCCTGACTGAATGTTATACAAAATCTATTGCCATAAAATATACAAATTAAATAAATAGACATTTTCTTTATGCTTTGGAACAGGGATAATTATTGTTTTTGTTGCTGTTATTCATGATTGGTGCTAATGCAATTATTATTTTCCTCTCACACTGAACTATATATTTTTTTCTCTCCTGTGAGAGAGGTCATGTCACTCACCAGATCATGTAGTGGTAAAACAATGAAAATTATAAATAAATAGCAATATCTTAAGTTTATCCCTTTAAAATTCTTTTTTGTAGTTGGAAAATCATTGCAATATGCCCTTATATTCTGAAGCTCCCAGTACAAAAAAAATGAGAATGTTGCCATTAGTGATGCTTGTTCAGTGTTTTTAAAACTATGCTTCTCTTTGAGAAGTAGACATTAATTTAAAGCCATATTATAGCAAATTTAAATAAATTTAATTCTATTTTGCCATTGATTATGATGATATTGGATATATATATCTGGGATATATTTTAATAATCACACTTGAAATATGAGAAAGCTATATATAAATAAAACAATATATATATAAATAAAATAATGCATAATATATTTGTGAGTGTATTAATGTATTTCAATATTTACTTGTAGTAAATTATTTATATGGAAAACTGAGAAAAAATTTCAATATAGTAACACAATTATCATTGTACAAATTTTTGTATGGTATATAGAACCATTTATTCAATAGCTTGTTATGTACAACTATACACACACACACACACACACATATACAAAGAATAATCCATCATGCTATAATATATTAAATTTTGAATTTTTACTTTTAGAGTTCAAAGATATTTAAGATTTATTCAAGTATATTATATATATATATATGGATATAAGCTTATGTGACATCCATTCACATACGTATATTTATATTTGTGAGTGCATGTAGATATCAGTGGAAAAAACATATAATGAAGATATTCTCTCCAGCAATTTAAATTGACCCCTCTGTTGGTATTTCTATTCTAAAAAGAAAAGCCTCTTAACAGTTAAAGGGGCTTATTTTACAGAGAATATCTATGTGGCCTCTCCTACTGGTAACAGAGAGTATTGCAGAAAATGTACTGGATCTAGTAATCAGTGGAAGATAATCAGCAAACTAAGATCTAAGAGTTATTGGCAGAATTTTACAAACAATTAAACTTTATATTATGCTATGTTCAGAAAAGAAAAAGAAAAATTAAACTCTTCATACTATTAAGGAGTATGAATGACTATTTTTAATAAGAGAAAATAAGTGTGCAAATGCAAAGTAACTACGGCTGAAATTACTAACAATTGAGGGAAATCAGGAAAGGCTGGACATAGGAAATAGCATTTGAGTTCAATAGAACTTCAATAGAACCACAGATTCCATGAACTTAAGCTGAGCTACAAGAGCATTTCAAGGATTTGGAAAAGCAAGAGAGAAAGAGAGACAGAAAGAGACAGACAAGAGAAGATCAGGAAGTTAGGGCCAGTGGTCTTCTCTCTCATCAGATCATGAGAGGGGTCAAGATTAGAAATATACTGATGTGTCCCCTTAAATATTGTTCATATAGGTGATGAGATTGAAGTTTATGTAAGTTTTGATCACTTTATCATTTCAAGGAAAAGCTCTATATTCAAAGCTTAACCCTACATCAGACACACATAGAGAATAACAAAGAAAATATTTAACCAAATCATAGCAAAAGAGAAATCAGAGTATATCAGACAAGACAGAAGGAAAAAGCTCTCACACTGGGAGCAAAGTAACTCAGCTCAACTGAGAGAGTCCCTGATCTCAACAAAGGGGAAACTCCTTACAGTTTCTTAGAATGTCTAACTGGGAATGGGAACATGATGCAGCCTGCCAGCTCCTGTTATATCTTCCCTGGCATTTCCTTCAGCCACCTAAAGTGGAGTTGGCTTCTTCCCTCTTCTCTCTCTAAGCTGGAGCCTAGGAACAATATGATACTCAAAAGAATCTCTTTCTTGGAGAATACTCCAAAATCGGGACTCAATGGGAAATTGTGAAGCTCTCCAATCTCTTGCTAACTCTACCTCACCCTTCAAACTGGGCAAGATATTATCCCACCAATAAGGAGAGAGTCCCATAAAAATGGGTTTTGGGTTAAGAGTAATACTCTGGTCCTTGGTCATGAAGAGGTAGAATGGGGATGTGTGAAGATTTGGAATCTATGATGTTTCTATCTCTTTTGGACATATCATACTCTCCAATTTTTTTCGTAACCTGAACCACTTGAAAATACTAGACCACCACTAATCTTTCGGTCTATCTTTGTCTTTGTCTCTGTCCTCTCTCTCTCCCATTCTCTCCCTCCCTCCTCTCTCTTTCTTCTCTCTCTCTCTCTCTCTTCTCTTTCTTCTCTCTCTCTCTCCTCTTTCTTCTCTCTCTCTTCTTCCTTCTTCTCTCTCTCTCTCTCTCTCTCTCTCTCTCTCTCTCTCTCTCTCTTTCTCTCTCTCTCTCTCTCTC
>NC_058135.1:142385796-142485516 GCF_016433145.1 Gracilinanus agilis | reverse complement strand
CACACACACACACACACACACACAGACATACACACACACTCTCTCTCTTCACTTTGTTAATGGTTCCAGATTTATGCTTTCATATCATTAGGAGATAGCACATCAATAAAGACTTCATGCAGCATGTTCAAGGTGAAATGTATTTAGCAGAAACTGATTAGAGTTTTAACTATCTATGAATTAGATGCATTTGCGGGCCAGAGGGGCCTGAGCTCCCAAAGAAATCTTGCGAATTCCAGGAGCATTAACTTAGCTCAATAATCTAAAATTGGCAAAGGACCTCATTTCATTGCTTGCATCAGAATCCATGCCAACCTTCTGATGTCAATTACTAAAGGCTGGTAAACAAGTCCTCAGACCCATACATTTCATGTACTCCCTAAGCGGGATAGGCTCATCATGTGAGATTAATCTCAATTGAAATCAATTTCTCTAACCTTGTCAAGATGTATTTGAATTAATAGGGGATTTTTTTTAGAATGCCCAATGGGCTTTATCAGTTCAAGTTTTCAATGTCGGAGAGTGAATTTTTCACTAAAACTTCTATTTAGACAATTTTGAAAGAGTTTTTTTTAAACAATATTTCCATTCTTGATTTTAACTTTACTTTGCAGAAACTGCATTCACTATGATAGTTTGCATTTATAAGATATTTCCTCATAACTTTATTTTTATTTCTTTATTTTCAAGAATTAAATCTTTTAGGGAGCCAGGATTGACTTCATCTAATTGTTTAGTCATTGTTATGAAGGCTTGTAAAATTTCCACAGTGTGAAAAAATATTCACAAATGAAATTGTATTAAATTGTGGAAAATTTTAATTGTGAAGTTTTATCTCTACCATTATTAAATATAGATGGCTTTACTGCAATGATAACTGGTTTTAACAAAATCAATGGTTTGGTAAACAATATAACTGGTATAATTAATATTTGAGGGAAATTTGGAATAGATATTTATAGAACATATAACAAAATTAAATAAGAAATAAGGATGATATTTATTCTTGTTAAAATTCCCAGTAAACACTTGGATACAATTAGCCTATGAAATAAAAAGTATCAGTTCATTTACTCCAAGTAATTAATTCTAACATTAATGGTCTGATAACTACTTGTAAACACCAATATAAATAAAATATTTAAAATTATTTTTAAAAGTTAAATTAAATGTATTGAAATGTGGAGGGTAAGTGTGTTTTATAAAGTCATCAGAGCCTTTTATAAAGAGAAATAGGCTGTGCCAGTTTAAATCTCATCATTCTTTCCACATACATCTAGTAAGGATAACATTGTTCATGAGTTCTTCAAATTATGCATAAAAGCAGACTTCTAGAAAGAACCTTAGAGTTCATTTAAGCCAGTTTCCTTGTTTTTCAAATGAGGAAATTTATGTGCATAGAGTTAAGTATCTTAACCAAGATTAAAAAGGTAAGTAAGAAAGAGCTGAGATACAGACCCAAAACTTTTAAATGTATTTTTCTCCACCCCACTATATTTGAGTTATTTTTTAAAGCTCAGAGTATTCAATAAAATATTTAAAAAAATAAACTTTAAGGGAAATAGAGAGCAGTCTCTATATATGCTATTTGATTATCTCTCAAGGGTATAAAGTTGGCTTTCTTATCTCCCAGAATTCTATTCACATGTCACCAATTGCTTTTAGATTCCCCTAACTGGACATTCTGCTGGACTCCAAAATGCAAAATATTCCAAAGAGAATCCATTATTCCCCTCTCAAACTTTCCCTCTTCTATTTCTATAAAGGACATTGACCTTCTTAATCACCCAGGTTCGTAATAGTGATGTCATCCTGAACTCTTTACTCACTTCCTTCAGACATCTAATCTGATGCCAAATCTTTGTTTTAACCTTCACAACAAGATATCTATATATGTATATATAGATAGCTATAGCTATAGATATAGATATACACCTCTTCATTCACACAGTCACTGCTCTAGAACAGATCCCTCATCACCTCTTACAATAGCATTATGATTATATTCTCTCCTCAAGTCTCTTCCCAGTCTAATTGATCCTTCAAATGCCAGTCATTTCTCCAAAGCATATGTTTGTCAGTATCATTGTAAAATCTGGTGGATCCCTATTATCTCAAGGATCAAATATAAAATCATTTATTTAACTCACAAATCTTTTTATAATAAGCTCTATTTCTGTTGTTTTTTTTTATAGTGCTCTAGAATGATGACCAGCTTGCTTGGTCTTGTATATGACACTCCTTCTTTCATCTTGATGCCTTTCCCATGTCTATATTTCATATCTATAATTCTCTTTCTTCTCATCTCTATCTGTAAAGTAATTTAGATTCCTTCCAGATTAGATGCAAAAGACCTTTCTTTTTTTAAAAATTTTTAAAACCCTTAACTTCTGTGTATTGACTTATAGGTGGAAGAGTGGTAAGGGTGGGCAATGGGGGTCAAGTAACTTGCCCAGGGTCACACAGCTGGGAAGTGGCTGAGGCAGGATTTGAACCTAGGACCTCCCGTCTCTAGGCCTGGTTCTCAATCCACTGAGCTACCCAGCTGCCCCCTCAAGAGACCTTTCTTAATGCTTCTAGCTGTCACATCTTCCTCTTTATGATTATTTTCTTTTTTTCTGTACCTATTTTGTTATACTGTACCTAGATATTTATTCATTTTTTCTCCCATTAGAGCATGAGCTGCTTAATGGTTGAGCCCATCTCAATTTCTTACCTTTTTTGTCTAAGTTTCCTGATCCTTAAAAAGATTGAGTTGCATTAAATGAATTCAAGGTCTTTTCCTGAACTCTAATAACACAAATAACTTGAAGAACTTATGAACAATGTCACTCTAATGTGAAAAATGGTCAATTTTAAACTGTGGCAGGACTTATTTCTCTTTAAAAAAACTAGGATGACTTAATAAAACAAACATAATTTCCCTATTTTAAAATACATTTAATTTTCCTTTTAAAATATTGTAAATATTTTTGTCCTTTTGTGTTAAGAAATAATTATCAGATCATTAATTTTAGAGTTAATTATTTGGAATAAATGAACAGCTGCCTTTTGTTTCATAGGCATAGTATATACATAATCAATTCTTGCTGACAAAATCTAAATTCCATTGGCTTATTAAAAGGCTTCTTGGTTTCAAGTTTCAGTGTTCATGAGAGTGATGACATATAGGAGTCAATATCATGTTCTGGTAAGAACATAACAGCAATTATAGACATAGTGCTGCCAAAACACTGCTACACTGAAATTTTTTCCTCTTATATCCTGTTTCCCAAGCTGTCTATGACTATTCCTCTGGACAAGGCTGTAAAAAAAATCCCATCCTCATCCATATCTCCATCATCCACTGAGCTGCTATTTATACTTTATTCCTTCCATACTCTAGTCAATGAGTCTGTGTTTAGTCAACAAAACCTTTATCCTTGATAACTCACTTGGCTAATCTCCAACTATCTAATTTGCAAGCACACTGGCAACTCTAAATAGTCAGTCCAGTCCAGTGAACAATGTAATAGATCTGAAGCAGCAAGAATATGAGTATGAATCTATGCTGAGCTCATTAATAGTTGAGGGACTTTTGATAAGTTGTTTAACCTTTCTAGTCCTGAGCTCTAACATCAAGGAACTTCCATTTCGACCACCAATTACTAGATATTTTGTAAATAGATATCATGGCCCTTTTTGAATATTCTCTAGTGTAATGGCTTCCAGTTAAATTTTTGTATATAGTAATGCAGATCATGTTGCTTACCATCTCTGAGAGGGGAGAGGGAAGGGATGGAGGAAGACAATTTGGCTTTTATAATTTCAGAAAATATATGTTGAAAATTGTTATTACATATAATTGAGAAAAAATATCTGAATAAAAAAGAAAAAATGAAAAGAAGAGGTGAAAACATGTTTGTACTTACAAATTTCTTACCTCTTTTTGTCAGTGGGCTGGTATATTACATTAGAAGTGTCTGTCATATAATAAGTGCTTAATAAGTGTCTGTTCCCTGAGTAGAATAAGGAATATTTAGTCATGACTAATGTGTTTTTATTGATTTCTTTATTGCAAAGTAGTGGTTCAAGGGAAGGCAATTAGGCAAGTATTTTTTAATGAATCAATAAAGCATTTATTAAGTCCTCCCATTTTTTTCTTGAGTTCCAGATTATTGTTGGATATTCTAGCAAACCCACTACCCTTGTTCTAGTTGACTAGTATCTTATTTTTATAACTGTTCTAATAATGCGTATGGTACTACTTTTGCAGCACAATTCTTTTTGCATCTCTGGTCCTGGGCTCTCAAGACATTTTACTAATTAAAAAAGAAGTAACATAAGGCCATTTCAAGACAGTGTGCTAACAAATATTGAGACCAGGCAAAGTCTAATGGAGCAAACAATATTTGAGGGTTTTTTTGAAGAAAAACAGGGATTCTATTTTTATGTATGGAGGACCACTTAGGCAAAGATAGAAAGTTGGAACATTGATTGACATCCAAAGTCAAACTTATGAACAGCCAGTTTGATTGCAACTGAGAGAAAAGGAAGGGAAGAAATTCAAAATCAGGCTTAGAATGTAAAGAAGTCAATTTATTTAAAGCATTAACATAGCACAGGATGAGAGAGACAGACAGAGAGACAAAGAAGAGAAAGATGTAATAGGAGTAAGAAATATCTGGCAGATTGTAGTCTAGAAATCAAAATGCTACAATAAGATAACATTCTGAGTTTTGTTGCATTTTAAAAGTAGAATGTATTTTAATAAAGGGAGTGTGTTAAGACTTAAAATATTTTCTTATCAGTAATGATATTTGGAAAATTATTAAGGTTTATGAATAAATTAATTATACAAATAAATCCTATTAGAGAGTTGGACTAGAACTATGGATAAAAGAAATGGATTTGGACCAGAACACCTGAATTCAGATCTTTCTGGCACCATTTATTTATTTCTTGTATCAATCTTGGCAGGCCACTTGGACACAGTTTTCTCATCTCCAAAATGAAGCAAATTTACCTATTAGGCCCCTTCCAACTTTGAATCTATAAGTATATGTTTCTATCATGTCATTTTAAATAGCATCTTATAACGCTTTTTAGAATGATGTCCTTGACCCCAAAATAGAGACATCATTTTGGTCTACTCTGAATACATAAGAAAACAACAACCAACAAACTTGTGTTCAAATTTCACCACATATGCATATGCATACTGTATGATCTTGGGTGAGTCATAACCCTCAGATTCTTAATTTCTAAAAGTGAGGCCATTTCACAGGGTTGTAGGAATCAAAGAACTTCAAAAACTTTAAAGTTATATCTGAATGCTAAAGTTTTGTCTGAATAATATCATAGTATCAGAAAAGGAGTCCTCCCTTACATTGATGCTAACATACAAAGACACTGTTTAAAATGTCCTGACAGAGTGTAACAGTAAAACTCTTCCAGTCAGTTTGTAAGTAGGATGTTTCTCTGGCATTCCCTTTTCCGGGAGTGACTGGGGAATCAGAATCTTTTCAGTCACGATATTTCATAACTGGTAGGTATAGAGGGCATTTAAATGGAAATGAATTTCATAATTCTATGCACATTTTCTTATCTTTGTTATGAGAAATTTTCCATGGAAGTTAGCACTTATTAAGCTTCTGGACTTTATGCCAGCTTACATCTTTTCCCCTTAATTCTATCCATACATCCCCAGGTCACTTCAGGCACAGAGGGATCCTTCTTCTTGTTTTTATTTTGTTTTTTGCTTGTTTCGGAGGGTTTGGATCCAAAAGGAAAAGTAGTCTGCCTGGCTACTATTGAACATCTGCCATCTGGTGGAATTTAATTGAACTGAAAGCACAGTTAAAATTCAAATAGAATCTTCTCGACCAAAGCAAAAATAATATGTTTTAATCCACAAAAAAATAATAAATAAAAACCGCCTTAGAAACATTAACACGAGGGATATTAACATGGAAAAAGAAGGAAGAGAACATAATCCTTATTTTTCCATCCTCACTTTGGTTTCAAATACTTTTGAAAGGACATTGGACAAAAGACACTTCTCTGCAGTGGCCTCTGCAGATTGTTCTTCCCTATTTTTTTCTCCCACAGACTTTTTGTAAAGACTAATTAAGTAATCAGGCTCAAGTGTTCTGTTGCATTTTCAAACCTCAGAAGACATTTCTTATCTGAAGCGTTACTCTTACAGTGTTTTTCCCCTGTGCTTTCCCCTACCCCCAGCCCAATCTAGGTCTGCTCAGTGTCCTTTCCCATAGCCTGGCATTGGCTGGGCCCCTCCACTACAAAGGAAATAAGCAGCTGCTCATCAGAGCTGTTAGCTCTATGCTTAAGTACCAGCAGAGCACATCACTAGAGGGTTTTCATAGGAAACTGACTGGGGTCTATAGTTATTTCTGGCTTAGCTGCCTGCTGCCCTGTGTTTTGTTTTCTTCAAAGTGGTAAAAGAGCACATGAGAGATCATTCTATGGAAGTCTGCATTCTTGCTCATTTTTGAAACTGAATTTATATTAACATTCTCTTGATGTTCTGAATTAGAAAGTCTCTGGATTTTTTAAAATTAGAATTAGAATGTCTTTGTAATTGACAAAAATACTTAAAAAAACAACAAGAAAACTCATAGTTTGGAGATTGCATGGAATTTATTGTAAAATTTCTTTTGTTCACTTATGTCCATCTGTTTGTGACCCCATGGAACAGAACATCCAGGGGTTTTCTTGCCACAGATACTGGAGTGGTTTCCAATTTTCTTCCATTAGATTAAATCAAATAGTGGTGAAGCAATTTGTACAAGACCATACAGCTAGTAAGTATATGAGAATGGATTTGAACTAAGGTCTTCCTTATTCCAGTGCCAGCTCTTCATCCACTGTTCCATGTATCTACATCTGATTGTAGCACAGCTACATCTAATGTATAGAGAGAATTGGCTTTGGAGACAGGAGCACCTAGGTTCCAGTGTAACCTCTGAATTGACTTGGCTATATGACTGTGGGCAAATCCTTTAGCTTCTGAGTGACCAGAAGCAATTTTCTATGAGTATGAATCATAGATAAGTTGTAGATCTGCATAGAAGCCTTAAACATAACTTTATCATTATCATGATTATTACTACTACTCCTGCTGCTATAATTTTGATGCTTTGGATTCAAGGTCCCTCTTCATTTTCAACATAAAGCTAACCTATCATATATACTTTGTATGTCCTGAAAGTGGAACTAAAGTCTAAAAGAATGAGTTATGTTCCAACAGAGAATTGGTAACTTATTCCACATCATATTGTTATGAATAAAAAACTGATAGTATCAATTATAATTTCTTATAACTATGCCATATGAAAACTATATTCACTACTTTATTAAAGAATGAAAAGAAGTGATAACCATTGAATCCATGAATTAAAAAAAAAAGGTTTTTTCTCTTTTAATTAGAAATCTGACTAATCTTCATATATTTGCAACATACCTGTTGGTTTAGGTAATTTTACAGAATATCAGTTTGCTAGTTGAGAGCCATAAGATGGATTATATAGCTTGTCTTGTCAATTAACATGTCATCCTTTATATGTTAAAAGATGTGAAATGTTTGTGTTTGACAATGATTTTTAAGTTTATAGTAAAAGAAAATAAAAAAATTAAAAGAATCGGTTTTGTAAAGGTTCATTTAATGACATCTCATAAGAAGCTTTCTTCTTTTGTTAAATGTTAAATGTGTTTAGATTCTGTTAAACCTGGGTCTTGAGAACTTTACCTTTCCTTGTCTCTGATCACTACCCTATTATTTATCACAAATAAAGTCTTTGCCATTCACAATAGATTGTTGTTTATTTGTTTCTTTAGTTAAATTCCAAATCAGGACTATAATCAGATTTCTTGGAAAGAAAATGCAGAAATCAGAAAACAGTATTCTAATGGCCTTAACTAATTCCTTCTTCTATAAAATGGAGAAGATAATAACACCAGCTTTCTAGAGTTTTGAGGATAAAAAAAGAGGGTATAAAAGGGTTTTAGAAAATTTAAAGAGCTATTTTAGTTATCATGATTGACCAAAACTTTTTCCCTGGGAACAAATTGAGGTTTAGGGATAATGGGAGGAAGACAAGGTACATGGCAGAGAAGATACACATTCCACTGACGTTAAAGCCATGCTAGAAGAAGGAGAAGCTTGTACTTATGGAGATAGATTTGGGTCCTAGAAGAAAGCAGTGGGGGTAGGGGGTACTGAAAGAGTGATTTTTCTTTGAACAACTGAAGTTTTAGGAAGTACCTGTATCTATGGTGGGGCTGGGAGTAGAGGATATAGCTGTAGGAAAAAAGGACCTTTCCCACCTCTGACTCCTGGATTCAAAATCATTAATTACCTAGAGAAAATCCTCCTTTACTCCTATGCTCCTTACAGATGTACCCTAGTATATTAATTAAAGATAAACATATACCTAATAATTCATTAGTTCTTAGTTTTGTTACATTCTTTCTTTTTTATATATTCTATTTGTGAAATTTGGTGGGGATTGATTTGAATGACGGAGGACTTCACTCAGGAGTTTCAAGTATTTACCACATGAGTTTCTATCATTATCACATAGTTTATGTTAAGGAAATTAATTGCTATTTATCTCAATATTAGCATAATAAATGAATATTCAAAAAGAATATTCCCATCATCCTTTTAAGTACATCCTCATTTGACTTACAGCGGCTTGGTAGATAAATTTTGCTGAGACCCATACTGCAGGGCTCTTTTTTGGGAGCTTGAGCTTTGCTTTGGTTAAAGTGTGGCAGGTATAGGTCACTGGCTTTGTGCTCTGCTCATTTAACTGAAGGAATTCCTTTCCCTATCATTTTTGTTATTAAATCCTTTAATTTAAAATTAGTGGAGTATTTCATTCATTTTTACTCCTACAAAGGCTAGCACTAAAGATCTACTGCACCAGGGTAGAACTGGAGCACAAAGCAGAAAACCAAAGCAAATCCCACTGAGGCAAAGGCCTTGGAGGTAGTAGGGGCAAAGGGGGTGGTGAAATAAGCAGCAAAGACTTCTAGAGCTACCAGCCACAAATAGAAAGGGAGATCAGAAAACTAGACAAAAAAGAAATTATAGGAATCCCTTTGCTAGCTCTTGGTGTAAGACTTAAAGTATTCTTTAATGTTCTCAGGGTGAGGAGGAGCACTACCACATATTAGTAGTTTTGACCACAATGGAATAGGGCACCCTGCTCACAATTTCAAAGTGGAAAAGAATGTGTGTGGTTGCTCACAAGACAGAGGATAGACAAGGAGAATATAAAACATGCCTCTCCTGAAATGATCCCAATTTGGAGGATCTGAAAACTTATAGATCCCCAGAGCTAGTTCTGAAGGCAACTACACACAGAATCTAAAGCTTGGAATGATGCTCACTTCACCACATAAAAAAGTGCAAATTTAGCAGGTTTTCTGTGTATATGTGTTTTCTTTTTTTTTTGGGGGGGGGTGAGTCAAAAGAAATGAAAAAGGCAGGGGAAATGAGCTAAAAATTAAACAACATAAAAAGTTATTTTGCTGGCAAAGATGGCCAAAACACAAACTGAGAAGAAGGCAATAAAATCAATAACGCTATAGCCAAAGTCTTCAGGAAGAATATGGATTAAAAAGAATTAATTGAGGAAGTCTAAACGGATTTAAAAAATGATAAGAGTAGTAGAAGAAACATTTGGAAAAGAAATAAGAATGATATAGAAAAATCATGAAAAAACAGTCAACAGCTTAATAAATGAGGTATAAAAATACTAAATAAATCAGTAACTTAAAAAACAGAAAAGGTCAATTGATAAAAGAGGCATAAAATCAACTGAAGAAAAGAACTTTTTTGAGAAATAGAATTGGCAAAAGGGGGAAAAAGATATATAAAAATTCAAAACTTTTTTAAAGAAAGAATTGGCTGAGTGGGGAGGAAAGTATGAAAATTCAGTAAGAGAAAAAAAAGAAACTCTTTAAAAAGTAGAATTAACTAAATGGAAAAGAAACACAAAAGCTTTATGAAGAAAATAATGTACTAAAATTAGAATTAGACTAGTATAAGCTAATGGATCAATAAGACATCAGGAAATGATCAGTTAAATGAAGGGAAAAAATTAAAGAATATGTGAAATATCTCATTGGAAAAAAAAAACTGATCTGGAAAACAAATCCAAGAAAGAGCATTGAAGAATTATTGAACTACCTGAAGGCTATGATTAAAAAACAAAACAAACAAACAAAAAACCTGGTTATCAACTTTTAAGAAATTATCAAGGAAAGCTACCCTGATGATATTGTGTGTTAGGTCCAAGGCAGAGTGGTAAGGCAACTTCTCCAGGATCCCACAACTAGGAAATGACTATGGTCATATTTGGACTCGGGACCTCATGTCTTTAGGCCTGGTTCTCAATCCACTGAACCATCTACCTATGCCCCTCTAAATCACTATTAATTGGAGAAATTCAAATAAAAAAAACACATATATACGATCTCACACATACCAGATTTTTTTTTATGATAGAAAAGGTAAATGACAAAACTTGTAGGTGATGGGGGAAAATTGAGATACTAATGCACTGTGGGCAGGAGTTGTGAACTGGTTCAAACATTCTGGAGAACAATCTGGATCAAAGGCTCAGAGGGCTATGAAGCAGTAGATACCCATTGACCCAGCAATGCCATTACTAGGTTTGTGATCCAAAGAGATAAAACAGTAAAAAGGGAAAGGACTATATATATATATATATATATATATATATATATATATATATATATATAAAGATATTTAAAGCAGCTCCTTTTATGAGGAAAAAGAACTGTAAAGTCAGAGGATACTTATCAGTTGGGGAAAAGCTTATTGTTTCATATATATATATATATTTATATATATGTAGATATCTATAGATATATGATTATAAAGGAATACAATTGTGATGATGAAGTGACAAACACAATGAGCTCAGAAAAACCTGGAAAGATTACATGAACTGAGACAGAGTAAAGAAAGAAGAACCAAGAAAACATTATACACAGTGACAGAAATATTTTACAATGAGCAACCATGAATAACTTAGTTATTCTCAGAAATACAATGATTCAAAAAATTTTGAAGAACTCGTTATAAAAAATGCCATCCATAAAAAGAATGTTGGCTCCATTTTAATTTATTTTTTAAAAATTTATTTACTGTTTATTTTGTCTTTATTTTATTTTAATAACAAATTTTCACAAAAGCTTTCTGAATGTATATGATTCATGTTGTCTCCCTCTCTTCTTCCTCCCCCCTCTGAGAATTGACAAGCAATTCTTTTGTAGTGAATAATAATATAAAACTCAAAACTCACATCAAATACCCAAATAAACAAGTGATACATCATATGTTTTCATCTGCATTTATACTCAAGCAGTTCTTTCTCTGGAGGTGGATAGTATTCTTTTCCATAAGTCCCTCAAGATTGTCCTGTTTCATTTTATTGCTGTTAGTAGTAAAGTCTATCACATTTGACTATTCCACAATATATCAGTTACTATGTATGATGTTCTCCTGGTTCTGCTTATTTCACTTAGATCTTTCCATTTCTTCCTGAAATCATCCTGTTCCTCATTCCTTATAGTACATCACATACCACATTTTGTCAAGCCATTCCCTAAATGAGGGACATACTTTCAGTTTCTAATTCTTTGCCACCACCAAAAGCACAGGTATAAATATTTTTGTGCAAATGGGTCTTTTCCCACTTTTTTTTATCTCATTGGGATACAGATATAATACTGGTATTACTAGATCAAAAGGTGTGCATTCTTTTATAGCCCTTCAGGTATAATTCAAATTGCCCTCCAGAATAATTGGATCAATTCACAATTCCACCAGCAATGCATTAGTGTCCCAATTTTGCCACATTAACTCCAACATTTGTTATTTTCCTTTACTATCATATTGACCAATCTGCTAGGTATGAGGTGGTACCTTCAAGTTGTTTTAATTTTCATTTCTTTAATCAAGAGGTATTTAGAACATTTTTTCATGTAATTATTAAGAGATTTGACTTCTTCATCTGAAAAATGCCTATTCAGATCCTTTGACCATTTCTCAGTTAGGGAATGACTTGGATTCTTATGAAATTGACTTAGTTTTTTGAACTGATAGACTCTAAAATCAGACCAAAGCAAACCATTTTTTCACTTTCTTTCTTAATTATTTTTTTCAAGCTTCCTTCCATGAAAGGATTCATTGTTTTACATGATGGCACTTATAAAATCTATACCATCACAATGGTAGGGTGGGGAAAGAGGATAAAGGAATTCTTTTTAAAATGTTATAAGTTTTAAATTGAAAGTAAAAGAACTATTGAACTAATAAATAAGACTAAGAGCTGGTATTTTGAAAAAACAAATAAAATAGATAAAATGTTAGTTAATCTAATTTAAAAAAAAGAAAGAAGAGAATCAAATTAACAGTATCAAAAATGAAAAAGGGGACCTCGCCTCCAATGAAGAGGAAATTAAGGTAATTATTTAGAACTACTTTCCCAATTACATGGTGATAAATATGGGAGTCTAGGTGAAATGGATCAATATTTACAAAAATATAAATTGCCTAGATTAACAGAAGGGGAAATAGAATATTTAAATAATCCCCTATCAGAAAAAGAAATTGAACAAATCATCAAAGAACTCCTTATGAAAAAATCTCCAGGGCCAGATGGATTCACAAGTGAATTTTATCAAACATTTAAAGATCAATTAATCCCAATACCTTACAAATTATTTAACAAAATAGGCAAAGAAGGAGTCTTACCAAATTCTTTTTATGATACAAATATGATACTGTTTCCCAAGCCAAGAAGACCAAAAACAGAGAAGGAAAACCATAGACCAATATCCTTAATGAACATAGATGCAAAAATATTAAATAAAATACTTGCTAAAGGGCTACAACAAGTTATCACAAGGATTATTCACTATGACCAGGTGGGATTTATACCAGGAATGCAAGGATGGTTTTATATTAGGAAAGCCATCTGTATAATTGGCCATATCAACAAGAAAACTAATAGAAATCACATCATCTCAATAGATAAAGAAAAAGCCTTTGACAAAATACCACAGCCATCCCTATTGAAAACACTAGAAAGTATATAAATAGAAGTGCCTTTCCTCAAAATAATAACCAGTATTTATTTAAAACCATCAGCAAGTATCATCTGCTAAGTGGATGAGTTAGATGTCTTCCCAATAAGATCAGTAGTGAAGCAAGGATGCCCATTATGACCACTACTATTTAATATTGCACTAGAAATGCTATCAGTAGCAATTGGAGAAGAAAAAGAAATTGAAGGGATCAAAGTAGGCAATGAGGAAACTTAATCATTCTTTGCAGCTGACATGATGGTATACCTAGAGAATCCAAGAAAATCAACTGAAAAAAAATAGTGGAAACAAACAATAACTTTAGCAAAGTTGCAGGGTACAAAGTAAATCCATATAAGTCATCAGCATTTCTATGTTTCCAATAAAACCCAGATGCAAGAGTTAGAAAGAGAAATTCCATTTAAATTTACTCCAGACAAGATAAAATACCTTGGAATCTACTTTCCAAGACAAATTCAGGAATTATATGAACATAACTAAAAAAACTCTTCATATACAATAAAACTATATCTAAACAACTGGAAAAACATGAATTGCTCGTGCATATGACAAGCTAATATAATAAAAATGACAATCCTGCCTAAATTAATTCTCTTATTCAGTGTTTTACCTATCAAACTACCAAAACACTTTTTTTATAGAATTAGAAAAAAATATTACAAAGTTCATCTGGAAGAATAAAATATCAAGAATATCAAGGGAAATAATAAAAGAATGTGAAGAATGTGAAGATGGCCTAGCTTTACCACATCTCAAACTATGCTATAAAGCAGTAATCACCAAAACTATATGGTCCTGGCTAAGAGATAGAGGGGTGGATCAATGGAATAGACTTGGAGTAAATCACAGTAGGAAGATAGTGTTCAATAAGCCCATAGATCACAGCTTAGATCAACATCTTTCACCTTTACCAAGATTAACTCAGAGTGGGTAAATGACTTAAATATAAAGAGGGACATCATAAACAAATTAGGTGACCATAGAATAATATTTCTCTCAGATCTATGGGAAATCAAAACCAAGAAGACCAGGAAGGAGATAGAGAACACTAAGAAATAAAAAAATGAATAATTTTGATTATATTAATTTAAAAAAGTTTTGTACAAACAAAACCAATGTAACCAAAATTAGAAGGGTAGCAACAAATTGGGGGAAAATTATAACAAAAACCTCTGACCAAGGTCTCATTTCTCAAATTTATTGGTTCTAGGTCAATTTTACAAAAATCAAGCCATTCCCGAATGGACAAATGGTCAAGAGACATGAATAGGCAATTCTCAGAGGAAGAAATCAAAACTATCAATAAGCACTTGAAAAAATGTTCTAAATATCTCATAATTAGAGAAATGAAATCAAAATAATGCTGAGGTATCACCTCATACCTAGCTTACTGGCCAATATGACACTATTGGAAAACAATAAATGTTGGAGGGAATGTGGCAAAATCAGGACACTAGTGCATTGCTGGTGGAGTTGTGAATTAGTTGAGCAATTCTGGAAGGCAATTTGGAATTATGCTCAAAGGGCTTTAAAAGAATGCATACCCTTTGATCCAGCAATACCACTGCTAGGTTTGTACCCCAAAGAGATAAAAATGAAAAATACTTGTACAAAAATATTCATAGCCACACTCTCTATGCTGGCAAAATTTGTAAAATGAGATGTATGCCTCGACTGGGGAATGGTTGACCAAATTGTGGTATGTGCTGGTGATGGAATACTATTGTGCTATAAAGATTGATGACCTGGAAGATTTCTATATGAACTTGGCTGATTTCAATGGACTGATGTAGAGTAAAATGAACAGAAGCAGCAAAACATTGTACACAGAAAGTAAAATATTGTGGAAAATCCAATGTAAAAGGCTTTGCTACTAGTAGCAATGCAACAAGCAAGAACACTCCTGAGGGACTTGTGTAAAAGAATGCTATCCACATTGAGAGGAAGATCTATGGGAGAAGAAATGCAAGAACAAAATTCATGACAACACTTATCACATGTATATATGGGATTGTGATTTGTGGGTTAGGCCTTAAAAAATCACTCTATAACAAAAAGGAATAATATGGAAATAGTTGTTAAGTGACAACATTTGTACAATCCAGTGGAATTGCTTGTTAACTCAAGGAGGAGAGAGGTGTGGAAACTATATGTAAGGTAATGGGGTCACCAGGGATATTATAAACAAAGTGGTTTGTGGGAACACACACACTGGGATTTATGAGAGACTGGACCAGGATGGAAAGACCAGATTTTACTGGATTCCCACAGGAATGGCAGTTGATCTTAACTGTCACTCAGCTTCCCCTAGGCCAGAGTCTAGAAACAGGCTGGCAAGGTAAAAGGGACTTACCAGCTTTAATTATGTTTGACTAAAAGGTGGGAAAGGGATTTCTGTACTTAAAATCTAAAGGATAAAAAGACAGGGGAATGGGAGGACTTATTCTACTCTAACTTAGTTATCTAAACTAACAGGGCCCAAGTTGCTGTAAATGGAGTCTCAGGGTGACTGCCTCAGACCTGGAACCTGCCAGGCTTGAGTACAGCTAGGGCTTTGTGGCTTTGGGATTCTCACTGCAATCCACTGATGATCTCTGGATGCCAATAGCCAAACTTGTCTCAGGTACCAAGTAGTAAGGGTTTTGCTTGAAGCACTGTCCACCAGATCTCCATCTTCACCTCTTCCCTGGCACAGGACTCTTGATCTTCTCTCCTTTTGCTAGATGCCACCACTCAGGATCCCAGGGTAAAATCAGGAAGCAGGATGTCCTTTGCTCTGAGGTCTCCCAGGCTGGCAACAGTTTTTCCCACTACTAATGGAGTCCCTTCTCAGAGCACAAGTCACTTCTTCCTGCTCCTTCATTCCAACCTGGAATTCCCAGCTCCAGCTCCTTCCTGCTATGTACAACTTAGTTCCTAATCATTAGCTAATCTAATCTTCCTCACAACAATTGGAAGAGGAGAGGGAAAGAAAATAAAGCATGTAAACATGGCAAAATATTTTAAAATGAATAAATAAATAAAAATTTAAAAATAAAATAAAATGTTGGAAGATTTTTACGTGTAATTGGGGGAATAAAATGAAATGTAAAATGAAAAAGAAACATAGTGGCATAGTAAGACTGTTTAGATAATAGTTTTATCTATAAATCACATAATTTTTTTTAGTTGAAGAGCAATCTATTCACCATCCACTGCAGTTAATAATACTCCCTACTAAAAGTACTCAAAGAATAATAATACGACTATTACTTGAAGAATATTAGTGTTCTGTGGATACAAAAAAAAGAATGGGTTATGTGTATCCATAGTATACTGTCCTATGATTTTAAACCAAATCCCTCTTCTACAAAAATCATTTTAAATATTTGAAAATAGATAAGTCCTATCTGTATCTCCTACTCATTATATGAAATACCCTAGTTTCATTACCAAGAGTTTCATATTGTAAAAAATGAAAAATCTTTGCCAGACTGCTCTGAAAATTCTTCATCTTAACTGTTAACTTCCTAGACTATGGCACTCAGAATTGAATACAACACTTCAGATGTGGTCTTAACCATGACAGATATAACTGTAATATGATCTCCTTGTTCCAGAATGCTCCCTCTCCCTTATCATGCTCCTTACTGGTTCTGGGTTACATACTTTATGAGTATCACATATTTATATTTAGGACTTTAAAAATACATGATTATGTTAGGGTGAGGACTCCCTTAACTGATCATCATTAAATAATTATTTTTTTCATCATTGAACAATTCTAAAATTATCAAATGACTTCCATGGCATAATGGATCAAATAGTCCATCACCATTTTATCTACTTTGTGGATATGCATTCTTTTAAATAAACATCACTCATTTTCATTTTGATTTATTTCTTGGACTATTTTGATGGTATCGCACAGTCTTTGAAGTCCTTCTCAGAATGATTTTTAAATATGTGAAATAAATTTGTGCTATTTTAAAAGGATTATAATTAAATTTAATTTCCAAAATACACACAAAAAATCCATTCTGTCATCCAGCTTAGAACTCTTTGCTCTAAACTTATTCCACATCACAAACTATTGAACATTTCAAACTGGAAGTCCTAAATATGCTTTAAACTCATTATGTCTAAATCAAAACTTATTATCTTTTCTCCATAATCCACCACTCTATCATAGTTCCTTATTTCTAAATGACTATTATTCTGTTAAACTCAGAGTTATACTCAAAACTCCACTCCCTCAACACATAAATACAAACAATAGTCTTGTTGTATTAAGTTGGATAGTATCTTATACATTTACCCTTTTACATTATTCACATAATCAATACCTTAGTTTATGCCTTAATCACTTTTCATTGAGCCTCTTGTAATGACCTCCTCATTGGTCCCCTTGATTGAGTCTATCCTTTCTTATATCAACATAGTTGAAATCTATTTGCTTGTTTTTTTTTTTTAAATACAAATCTTCCTTTTGTATGTCCTTCAGGTGGAAGTCCTTCCTGAGTCTCACAAATACTAATGCCCTTGCTCCAAAACCACCTTGCATTTAAGTACCTTTCTTTTCTTCAGTATTCAATCTCTCTTAATGTGTATGTGATAAATATATATATATGTATATATATATAAAATGTATACACATGCACCTGTAATTTCAGTGTATATTATAATTTAAGTATTAAAATATATTTATGTTTTATATATGTTGTATTTATTCTGTGTAATTATAATTATACATACCATATTCACTGATAGTATAACTCCTTGATAGTAAAGGCTTTCTTTTTTTTAAATCTTTATATCTCAAAGATAGTATCTGAATAATATAGGAACTTAATAAATGCTTATTGATTGTGTCCCTGAAATTATATTTACTTTATATATAGTTAGTATTCAACTATTTTACCAGTAATTTCCATCTTCTCCCACAGAATGAAAGTCCCTTATGTTAAATGATTAATCTCCTTTTTTCAAAGTATCATTGGTGCTTAGGAGGGACTTAAAATTATGTTTGTTAGTTAATGAATTGTTGAATCAATGAATGAGTGAGTGAATGAATGTCTGAAAAAATGTATTCTTAGAATACCTCATAACAACTCTCTTTTGAGAGTGACCTGTATTCATTCATTGTGATTCTTTGGACAATTCTTTAACTTTTTTTTTATAATTTGCCTCACATGTCTCTGTATCTTTTTATTTTTCTTTCTGTGCCTGTCTTTCTATGTTCATCTCTCTCTGTGTCTATCCCTTATTTTCTCTCTGTGTCTATCTGTATCCATGTCTCTGTGTGTGTCTGTCTTTGTCCCCTCCCCCATCTCTCTCTTAACATGTTTCTGTCTTTTATTATACCTGGTTTGTTGTGATATGTTTTGCAAGCTCATCTCTGAATTTCCTCCTTCTGATCTAGAGATCTATAAACTATTTAAAAGATAGTTATCATTTTTCTTTCTCTCACCATTATCCTTTATCAAAATATAACCCACCATAATTCTATTATTTGACTCAAGAATATTTTTTTCATTAGAATATGATAAATGTGCAACACTACTCGAACATTCTTTTTAGCTACTTTTTCTCCCTTTTTAATAGATACTTCATAAGTCTCATCACATCAAGACTCATTGGTTCCTATGAAGTTTAATTTACCTCCTTGTGAGATCTCTTAAATCACAATGCTTATAATTCATTTCTGTATAAACATATGAGGCCACGGATGAATTTCAGTTGTGTTCTTCTTGGATATTTTCCCTCAAATTATTGGTCTGTTCTCTTATTAATAGAGATGTCACTTTTGAAATTGCTTTCAATTTAAGAGATTTATTGATATAACAAAAATATTTTCATTTACATAGTCATAAATTTTTCAAGACTAAAAGTACCTCAAAGGTTTTCTAGTTAATTTTTATGAATGAGGTATATGAAGTAAAGTGACTTTTCCAAGACCAAATAGTTATTTAATAATAATAGTCAAAACTATAACCCTATATTTTGAAAAAAAATATTAGCTGTGGTTTTAAAAGCATGTTGATGAGCTTATTTACTAGTTGTAAATGTTTATACATTGATTAAACAGACTATGTTAGTCAATTAGTTTTTATCTTTCAATATTTGACAGACACACTTCTAATTATTGGGGTTATAAGAAATGTTAAAAGAAAAAGACCATCCCTACCTTCATGATACTCTTAATACAATGCAAAACATGAAAATAGTTATTTACAAACAAGCTACCTACAGGATAAATTATAAATAATAAACAGAGAGAAGATACTAGAATTAAAAAAATAGGCAATGACTTCCTTAGAAGGTGATATTTTAGCTGACACTTGAAGAAAGCCAGCAAAATCAGAAGGAGATGAGGAGAGAGAACATATTTTTCATGTGGAACAGCCAGGGAAATATTTTGAGTTAAGATATAGAATGTATAGTTCGAGGAAAAGAAAGAAAACTATAATCACTAGCTTACCAAGTACATGGCAGGGGAAATGGTATAATAGGGATAGGAAGATAGTGCTAGACAAGTGAAAAGGTGACGAAGTGATCAGGTTCAATAAATGCATGCCGTTTTAGGTTCTTAATTATAGCTCACAAAGAAATATAGTCCAGAAATTCAGTCTTTTGCCCAAAAGTCATAAGAAGCCAAATCTTTAACAGATCATCCATTACCCCGCTGCAGAGCAGTAGCAATATTTCCATGGGGCTACTGACAGGCAAGTGGAAGTAGACCTTCTTTAAGTAACTCAACCATATAATTGAGGTTAATTGTATTATAAAGATCAAATTTCCATTCACTTATTCATTCAGTCACTCGTTTATTCAATCTATCAGCAACAAATTTTTAAGTACCCACTATGTGCTAAGTTGTGGGGATATAAAGAAGAAATGAAAAACAATCCCTGATGCTAAGCACTTTATATTCTACTAGAAAGACACACTGATTGCTTAGATAAGTTCATAAAGTAAAAAAAAGGGGGGGTGAATAAACAATTTCATGGATAAATAAATGTTTACTTGTCAAAATTTTCTCCATATTGAACCTTGAAGGAAGCTAAAGAATCAAAGGTATAAGGGCAGAAAGAGAGCATCCTAGCCATGTGGGAAAAGGTAGATGGTTGCCACAGAGAAGCCTTAAGTTCTAGAAGAGCAAGCAAGTCAGTTTGCCTGGGAAATGTTACTATTTAAAGAGGGATGAAATGGAATAAGTCAAGAAAATGATATTAATGCAAGATTTGAACTTTTTTTTAATGCCTTGTTCCTTGTTAACAAGTTTATATTTTATCCTAAGAGTAACTAGTGGCACAGTGAATAGAATGCTAGGCATGGAGTCAGAAAAACACAAGTTCAAATCCAGATTCAAACCCTTACTAGTTTTGATATGCTGGGCAAGTCATTTAACCCCTTTGCCTCAGTTTCCTCATCTATAAAATGAACTGGAGAAGGAAATATCAAGCCACTCCAGAATCTTTGCCAAATTAACTGCTGAGTTCACAAAGAATTGGAGAGAACTGAACAACTACAAAAAACATTTTATCCTAAAATCCAAAGGGAACTACTGAAGTGTTTTGAGTAAAAGGCAGCATTATCAAATCTTTTTTTCCATGCTCTTCACTTTCCTTTTCCTTACTCATATCCTACTTTGAATATCCTTCATTGCTTATTGATGATATCAACAAAACTTGATTTTTAGATATCATTATGTGGCAAACACTTTTTTATTTGTGGCAAACACACATTATCTGGCAAATGTATGTGGCAAACACAAATTATGTGGCAAAAAGCATTTTACAATGATCTCATTTAAACTTCACAACAGCACTCAAGGTAGTGTTATGATTATCTCCGTTTTACAGATGATAACACTAAAACAAAGATTTGTTGACTTTCTCAGGGTCATAGAGCTAGTAAGTATCTGAGGTTATTATTTAGGTTCTATTTGAACTGAAGTCTTCTTGACCATCCCTTTATGCATTGGGCCTTCGGCTGCCCTAAAACACTGTAAGTATTTGATAAATAGTTGTTAAATAGGAGGAAGTAAAAAGTAATGTGAGGGGAGAAAAGAATTAATTTGTTCTTCTCAGGGTGGATATCCATTCTAGAGCCCATTAGAGAATGAAAGCCTGTTTAGGGTTTCAGAATAAGACCTTAAGGACATTTTGTTATTGCCACAGTCCCAGTAAGTTGAGAGACCTCATATTTCAAGAAAGAAAACCATCAGGCTATCTCACCTCCTTGTCTCCTCTGACCTTTAGGAGACAGAGGAACCCTTCTTGAGGACATGGCTATCTCTCTATAACCTCCCTTCCCCCCCCCCCCCGAAAGACCTGGTGAAGCTCATACTATATAACTTCTTATTTTCTGATTGAGTAGACATTCGCAATTAGATTGTAAGTTTGTCCCCCAGACAATGAGGTATCAGTCAGAGGGGTAGGGGTCTTGCATCAGGAATCTATAAAATGCTTGTAGTGCACCCTGCCTTGGGCATTGCTATGAGGGTGATGTCTTCTTTCTCATGAAGAAGAATAAAGACATCTTATACTACCTATTCTCTGACTCCAGGTTTGCAATTATAATTTGGGTGGGTGCCATTTTATTTCATCCCATATAAGAGGAACAGAAAGAAGAGAGGAGCTAGATCAGGCAACCGAAGAAAAGGAAAAAGAAATAGAGAAAGCAAAGGAGAAATAGGAAAAGAATGTAGAGAGAAGGATGAGACCAGTGAAAAGTAGGAGAAAGATTATAAGGAAGAGGAGTAAAAAGTCCATCTAAAAGAAAGAAAAAGTAAAGTTCTAATTGATCATTTTGCTGACTTCTTCCCAAATACAGTGGTACCTTGACACAAGAGTTTAATTTGTTTCATAGACAAGCTCTTAACTCAATTTGCTTGTGTCAAACCAATTTTCTCTATTTAAATGAATGGAAATGCAATAAATCCATTCTGGACCCCAAAAAATGGCACGAAATTTTATTTTGCTTTATATGCCTTTAAATATGATAATGTATTTTATTAATAACAAATATATTCCTAGATAATAAGAAACAATGTAAAAAAATAAACTTGCTCATGAAATGTTATTTTGTTATCTTGTGTGCTCTTGCTTAACTTTCTACACATGTAACACTGCATTTAAATGCAAAATTGGCCGTACACATGACTTATGATATGTAACTTTATTGCTAAACCTAATTGCTATAGGGGGCCAGCCTCTATATGGTTTGGGGGTCCTAAGTGGCGTTGGTGGCATAGGATTGTTAAGGAAGGAGAAAGAAAATGAGAACAACTAGACTAGTGGTTAGCCCATGCTGTTCTGAACTCTGTGGGTTTTGGAGTTTATTGTATACTGATTTCAAACAAAGAACACAAAGAAAGAGTCACAGCTGTGAAGGGGTAACAGATCATACATAAGTCATTAAAGTCTAAAGAGTAAAGGTATAAGTACCAAGACAATGGCCAAATTCCAACCATCAATTAGTAGGGGATAATTCTGGAAGCGGAAATATTTTATGGAGATGCTCACTAATTGAGTCCTGTCCTCCTGGATTATAGATACCTGATTAAATAAAGTTCAGACTAAAGTCTCCACTCTTATCTAAGTATGCAGTCTTATCTAAGTAATGTTTGTTAGGGTTCAAGCTTCTTAATTATCAAGGAGAGGAATCATTAACTCAGTAGATGCTGATCTGCTAAGGACTCAAAGCTTTTCAATAAGCCTATAATGTTTTTCCAATAAGAAAAGGTATGGATCATAAGAGGTATCAAAAGAGGGTCTCAGATTTTTATCTATTCTCTTATTGGCTTCCCACAAATTGCTATGTTTTTACTTTACTTAATTATCATCATTTTCTTCACTGAATATTGCCACACTTTCCTTCATTTCACTTAGAGGCTGTTTCAAGAAAAACTTTTCCATGGAAGTTTGTTTATTCCTTCCTTTCAGAATGTTTTGATAATGTATGAAACAAGTGTCATCACACAACTCCACCATATGGTCTATTGCAACTTTTTTGGAGTGTGTAGCATCCATGATCCTAAGAGAGGTAGAAGCTGCCTCACAGAATTCCATAGTGCCCCCCAGAACTCCAGGAGACAGGCCAGTTTAGGCCAGTTGGAGACCTGAGTATAAAAGGCCAGGTCACCCTTCTGGCAAGGACACTTGATCACACTCCTTGTGGGTTCAAGGGCTGGTTTACTCATCTCTGATCCCCAGGGGCTGAGTGTTTCATTACTGGCTTTCAATTGAGAGAATATCTCAGCTACAGCATCATAGCTATTTTCTACATAGACCTTCAAGCAAGATTACCTTTACACCTTCATTTTAGTTAC
Organism: Gracilinanus agilis; assembly: GCF_016433145.1. NCBI lineage: Eukaryota > Metazoa > Chordata > Mammalia > Didelphimorphia > Didelphidae > Gracilinanus > Gracilinanus agilis. Next base: position 142,462,055 of record NC_058135.1, on the reverse strand, counting down.
ATTTGATTAGGAAAAAGATTATTTAGGGAGGGGATTAGGAGTTAAGTCATTCAACATACAGGGGAATGTACTGCCAACCTGTATATTGAAAGATTTTAGTTAGTTTACCTCCCTTTTCATACCTAACCCATTTTCCCTTCATCCTGCCTTCCTGAAATCATTAAATCCCTTTGTTTATTAGATACTGGGCCTGTTTATTAGATACTGGGCCAATTAGGATATAATTGGGGTATACTCAGTATCAATTTACTTTACCCAACCAAGAGTTCCTTCCAAGCTAGAACTGGTGCAGTTTCTGTCCTAAAAGCCTGTCAACTTGTTGAAGACAACCCGACCTCATCTATTCTTAGGGAGTGGGGAATAATTTTAAACAGAGAGAGTTAATAACTTCTGTGTTATTATTCCTTATAAATTCACCATCTAGGCCCTGAATTAGTGAGCTTGAACAGTCTCCATACCTGATTCCAAGAGTTACAGTTTAACTGCTCCCAGAGTGGGTAGAGGAGGAATTCTACTCTCTCCTCCCCCTCCCCCCTGTTAAGCCAGCCTGCTCCTTCTCTGAGGATGAGACTCCATATTCACAATAGCTAATCTGACCCAATTTAATAGGTGTGTCTTTTCAATAAACTTTAATTTTTTCCCCAAATTCTCAACATTTTCTTAATCTCTCTTGTACCGATTACCTTATCCACCTTGGACTCCTTCCACAGGCAGAAGCTCGTGATTCAAATATCCTCTCCTAATTTAAAGCAATAAATCCGGATCATGACTGCACTTATCTCAAATTGCTCGTGACTTAAGGTGCTCCTATATCGAGGTACCAATGTATGAGGAACATTTGATAGGTAGGGCCAAGTAACCAGAATGAAATTACCCATTAATGCATTTGAGGTGTTTTTTTTTTCCTTACGTATTTCTGTTGTTCTTGAATACTATTTCTTTTTCTCTGGAGCATTACTTCCTATAGTGTGTGTATTCAATAATTAATGACTTTTTGGGGTTCTCTTTTTACTCTACTTGGAAGCAAAAAGCTCCAAGTAGCCTCTTTTGAGTAAAAAAATCATTTGAGTAAAAAATAAATGGTTTATCTTTGTGTGTTCAGAATTGTTCTGATCCACCTGTTGTTCAGAGCCCTTTTCTTCAGAGATTGTAGTCTAATAATTTAAATGAAAGTACTAAGGAAATGTTTAAAATACCAACTGTTTTTCAGGCTCGCTAAAATCCTATATGACCTATTTATAAACAATCATTTGATGTGCTAATTACAAATCAATCTTAGCTATTTGCTAAAGCAAACTCCTCAAAGAGCTCCCTTAGGTAACACTGTATTTGAAAGTGCTCCAAGTATCATCTGTGCAACCTGGTATGGTGAAAAGAGGATTGTCTCTGGATATGAAGGCAATAGGTTTATACATCTGGACTCAGTTATCTTATTAGTAAATTAAGGACATCAGACTAGCACACTTGTAAATTTCCTCTTAAGTCTAAGTATATAATCTTATTACTTTATTAATTTGCATAGAGTCCCAGAGTTTATATCTTTCTGGCCCCACTTAACTTATTAGTGAAATAAAAATAAAGGATCGATTAGTATTCTGGAAAAATCTTGTTACTCTAAATATATTATATTATTTTATTTGTTTATAATTTTCAAAAATTCAAACTCCCCTGCTAATAACACCTATTAAATAAAAAAGGGATGTTATCTCTCAATCAAAATATTTATTGAGAATGTTTTATGTACCCAGCTTTACTTTGCTTGACTTAATCAGAAAATTCTCCACAGGATAAATCCCACAAAATACTGTTGGGTAAGAGGGAGGGATTTGGAGTCAGAATATTTGGGCATACCATTTAAACTCTCTTGGCCTCAGTTTCCTCATTTACCAAATGAGAGAAGATGGTGAGAGAATGCCTGAAATGCTTTGATCTTTTTTTTTTAAATTCAGGTGAGGCTAAGATGATTGAATTCTAGTTTCTTTTCTCCTTTTCCTTACAGTAGTTTTTTATTTCTTCCTCCTCCCCCCTCACCAAAGATAAGGGAAGGAGTTAGTTGTATGAGCTATTTGGTTCTTCTTAGCTGCTCTTGCAAGTGAACAAAGAGAGACAGTAATGGAAAAAAACTTCTTTCTAGTTTCCCATCTGTGTTACTGCGAAGTTGGTTGGTGCCCCTGACACCCATTAAGGTAAAGCACGGGAGAGCTTAGAAAGTACCAATCTCTTTTGTGAGTTCGTGAGTTCATTGCTCCCTCAATTCCAATGCATGCTTTATGAGCTCAAAACACAGACAAGCCATTCTAAGTAGGGCTCTATGATGAAAGTTTCCTATAGAATAAGAAATAAATTAGGAACTAAAAGGAAAGTGATGATAGTTTATCACCAGCTAAATTCTAACCAAGCCACAATTGGTTTATTTAATAGTTATCTTGTTTATCATGCTTTCTCTACCTCTAGCCTAGATGCTCTGATATCTGTGTTTTTGTCTCTCCGTTAAGTACAGCTCGTTTATGATATCTTAGTATATTTTGTTGCTTATATATATAAAGAAAGACCTGATTCTAAAAGAGGACATATTATGCTTACTGAAAAGATTTTGATACATTTCAAAAGTAGGTTGCCTTCTTCTGACTCTAGGAGTTCTCTTGGGTTTTCTTTTCATTTTGTAGTCTAGAACTCATAGCTTCTTTGCCTTCAGCTAAATTCATCCCCAAAATGAACAAAATGATTATCTTTTCTCTCAAAACTGACCTTCTAAATTTCTTTCTTCTACTAGGAGTATACTATCCTTCAGGTAACCAAGGTATGTGACTTTGGAGTCATTGTCAACTCAGCTCTCTTTGCCATCTCCCTTATCAAATCATGTGCAAAGCTTCTCAATTCCGTTTTCATTAAATTTCTTATCCTCATCATATACACTCAGGCAGCCACACTGTAATTCAGATCCTAACATTCCTCATGTGAACTACTAGAATAACCTCCTAAGTGGCCTTTTTGTTCATAGTCTTTCTAAACTATCCTTCACAAAACTTATAGACTGATATTGAGAAGGTTCAAGCTCAGCACATCACTTTATTACTCAGTAAGATTCACTGTCTTATTCTTTCCACAAGGATAAAATACAAAGTGCTCCATTTGGTCTCAAAATACCTTCATAATCTGGTTCTTGTCTATGTTCTAGTCTTGTAAACCATTATTCTTTTTCACAAAATTTATGCTGCAATGTAAATGGTCTATTTGCTGTTTGTCATATACAACATTTCTCCATGCTATAATTCCCTCCCTTCTGACTCTTGCCTTTCAGAATTATTAACTACCTTTGGAGCTTAATCAGAAATTTACTATTTGCTTAACTTTAGGTAAGGCATTTTGCCTCCTGTAAAATAAAGGGGTTGACCTAGATAGTCTGTAAAGTCACTTACAACTCTTTATCTGTACCTCTTAGATCCAATGATTCTAAGTTTCATAGCTTACCAGTGGCTCATTCCAATTATTCCTCTTCATAGACGTCCCCTCTTATTAATTAATATTTACTTTACGTTAATGTTAACATTTATTCATGTGTCAGCTTCCCTAGTACCAAATACAATATTATGAAACCCAACCAACATCATATAATAGAGTACTGAACTTTAAGGAAGACCTGAATTTGAATCCTACCTCAAACTCTTAAATAGTTTTTTGATCCTGAAACAGGTTTGGTTTCAATTTCCTGATCTGAAAGAGGGGGAAAATAATAGCATCATCCTCACAAGGCTGCTGTTAATATTTGAAGAGATATAGGAATATGTTCAAATTACTTTGCAAAACTTAAGTCACTATGTAAATGCTATCTACCTCTCATCTATCTTATCTCTCTCTCTCATTTCATCTATCTATATATTTGCCATCTAATATAAATCATGCTAGTTAATAGCTGCATTTATAGCAGGAGTAGCAAAAGTAGGAGCAGCAACAGCAGTAGCAACAGTAGTAGTAGTAGTAGTAGTAGTAAGATTGGTTATTTGATAGTATTTAATAAATGTCCACCTCTGTTATTTATAGAACTTAGTAATTTGAATGTAATTATTGTATTCTACTATAACATGGTTTTCCTATGTGGTTTCATCATGGAAACATTTTGCATTTCATAGTGTTATTAGGATTAATTAGTAGCTAAGGACAGGGTAAAGAATAGTGGGTAAGGTTTCTTTAAGGTCAGAGAAAATCTTGGGAAGAGTGATGGTTGGAATTCTGGGTAGCTGAAGTCAGTTGGAGTTTTCCAACTGCTAAAAGTCTCCAGTGGTTTTTGGCCTAGGAGGAGGCTAGTTTTTCTGTTCCCTGGAAAAGGGAAAAAAACCCAGTGGAAGTAGAAGGAGGAGTACATGTTAGAATATCTGTAATAAGTTTGTGGGGGAAATTAATAGAAAGGAGAAAGAGAGAGACTGTTTTTTCTCTGGGTGGCAGCTGAGAGGGCCAGGATAATCTGTGGCCTAATCAGGCTGTAAAAGCCTAGCTACGGGGGAAGCTGGGTAGCTTAGTGGAATGAGAACCAGGCCTATAGACGGGAGGTCCTAGGTTCAAATCTGGCCTCAGACACTTCCCAGCTGTGTGACCCTGGGCAAGTCCCTTGACCCCCATTGCCCATCCTTACCACTATTCCACCAATGAGCCAATACACAAAAGGTAAGGGTTTAAATAAATAATAAAATAAAATCCTAGCTAGGCCCAGAAGGGCTAGCAGTAGGCAGAGAGTGAGAGGACTACCAACTGATTCAAAGCTGAAGGAGATTTACAGAGACAGTAAATACATAATTAGAGGATTAGTAATTACCATAAGGTTATTTATTATAGCTTCTGGTTTTTTAGTGATAGATAAGGAGTTTTAAGGAGGCTCCAGGTTAACCCTGAAGAAGAAACAGGTCCTTGAGGACCAGGGGGGACTGGGATAAGTTTAGACCCCTTTTAATCCTCAAAACCTTTGGTTACTTTTCCTTATCTTTCCTTAATCTTTTTTTTTTTTAACCCTTGTACTTCGGTGTATTGTCTCATAGGTGGAAGAGTGGTAAGGGTGGGCAATGGGGGTCAAGTGACTTGCCCAGGGTCACACAGCTGGGAAGTGGCTGAGGCCGGGTTTGAACCTAGGACCTCCTGTCTCTAGACCTGACTCTCACTCCACTGAGTTACCCAGCTGCCCCCCTTTCCTTAATCTTTAATTGTTATTAAATTGATATTTTTTATATCTGTCTCTAGCAGCTATCCTTGCGCAGTCAAAACCAGATGCACAGAGCTTCACAGTAGCCAAAAGCTATTGGGCATCTCTTCGATCTATTAAAAGCAGTAACGGAGATACAGTACCTCAAATCCCCCCCTTAATATTCCTATATTAACATTCCTAGTTATTATTGTAACATTCCAGCCATTAACATTCTTGACTACTCCTATTGTTACAATGTCATCATCTATTTACTGATAATGGTTTTCAAGGCTACTCAAAGTGTGAAGTTTTAGTAACCATTCCAAAGAAGAGATGTTTTGTAAAAAAAAAAAAAAAATTCTCACTATATAACAAAAAAGTCACTTCATAAACATAGCAGTATTATCTGTATGTATCTAGTATTAGTATAATAAAAACAATATGATTTAATTTTTAAACTTTTTCACAAATTACTATGCTGTCTCTTGATCTTCTTTCTTATTATCATTATAGGATGATGTTTGCCATGTAACATTGTTCCACTATAAAAATATCTGGACTAATCATGAGCTACTGGAGGAAATTGCAGAACTAAGAATAAGGAGACCAAAGATGCCCTCCTACCTCTTCCACTAATTAGCTGTGCAACTTTGGCCAAATCACTTACTTTCTCTGGTCTCCAATTATATTTGTCTGAATAAAGAGAGCAGAGTATTCAATTAATGTCATAATAACTCTTTGATATCTTAACATTCTGCAGATCTTAAATTATATGATTTTTAAACTTTGTGCTCTGAATAATTTCATTTATAATTTATGTAGACTTTTAAGTTGTAAAGTGCTTTCTAAATTACAATTTATTCAATTCTCACATACACCTGAGGTATTATTATTACTTTAGAGATAAGAAAACTATGGATAAGAAAGAGTATATTTGCTTATATTAATATAACTGCCAAGTATCAAAAGCATTTTTTCCCTAAATCACAAGGAGAGGGACTAACTAGAATTTGTTAGTATAGGGAACTCCTGGGTAAAAAAAAAATTCGCTCTACAAATGGAGAACTTACTGCAACTTACTTAGTTGTCCAGAACACAGATAATTTAAATGATCTTCCCAGGGTCACGGTGAATATGTTTTCAATTCTTCTTCATCTCAAATATAGCCAAATTTCAGTTAATTTGAGGTTCTTGGCTACTTTACTCTTAATTTTTTTTAAACCCTTGTACTTTGGTGTATTGTCTCATAGGTGGAAGATTGGTAAGGGTGGGCAAGGGGGGGTCAAGTGACTTGCCCAGGGTCACACAGCTGGGAAGTGGCTGAGGCCGGGTTTGAACCTAGGACCTCCTGTCTCTAGGCCTGACTCTCACTCCACTGAGCTACCCAGCTGCCCAACTTTACTCTTAATTTATTTTGAAATGAGGAATTAAAATTAGAGTATAGACGCAGTAATGAAAACTTTGCAGTTAAAATAATAAGCAATTTTTAAGTACTGAGAAAATATTATTTTTATATGACTTATGTTCAGCATTTTTAACTTTTTTTTTTACAAAGAAGTTCAAAAAACATTGTAATTGACATTGACATGTTTCTAAGTGCTTCATAGATTTTTGGTGATATTGTTAGGTATATTTTGGGAAGAATATCTTTTAGTTTTGTTGGTTTTTTTTTTATTCTAAGGGACAGGTATCTTTCAGTTGAAGTTGTTATGAGCTAAGAAGAACAGTCCAGCTTAATCCTATGAAACAGGAGTGGGACAAGTAAAAATGGCTGACAGTAAAAGGTCTTAGAGACAGATGTAAACTACAACTCTATTTAATAATTTAAGGTTTAAAAGTTATAAGGACAGGTAAAGATTTAGCAGGAAAGGTCCCTAATGCTAAAAGGGCACTAACTTAAAACAGTCCCAATTCAAGGCTTCTCATGAAGACTGCTTCTGTCTGGGAATTCCCAGACCTACTCTGTCTCCTTATCAATATCTTAACCTAATTTCTAACTACATGAACCTATTTCTAATATACTTACAAATAAACGAACATATATATTCATATACACGTATATGAATATATATATACATATATATATATGTAATTCTTTTTTTTAAAACCCTTACCTTCCATCTTGGAGGCAATACTGTATTGGCTCCAAGGCAGAAGAGTGGTAAGGGATAGACAATGGAGGTTAAGTGACTTGCCCAGGGTCACACAGCTGGGAAGTGTCTGAGGCCAGTTTTGAACCTAGGACCTGCCATCTCTAGGCCTGGCTCTCAATCTACTGAGTTACCCAGCTGCCCCCTATATATGTAATTCTTAAAGTACTATCTCCAAGTTCACCTCTTCCAGGAAAGACTTCATAGCCTAGGTAGGCCCAAAATCTTGTCTTCACTCTATAGACTCACAGAGATAAACAAAAAAGGTCTACTTTCTTCTCTCTGTTCTCTCCTATAGTCACTGCCAAAACTGTCACTTTTTTTCTTTCCAAACTGTCAATCTGGTATTCCAAGATTTCAAAGGAAATTCCCAGAGAGCCAACAAACACCAGCCTCCAGAACCAAGGTAACCTTCCAGAGACTCTGACAGTTTGAAAATCCAACCCTTGTGAGTACTTCAGAATTCCAGCAGGAACTCTGGCTCCAAGTTCTAAGCTGGGCCTAAAACACTGAGACAATATTTCTCATTTTATCCTTAGGCACTAATCTCTTTCAATTAACCCTAAATGTATAATATTCCCAATGATATGATAATGACTCCTGGAACTAGAACATTTCCAATGAGTTTGCTTCATAAATAATTTCAGTAATTCAAGTAATTTATACACATTCATACACAAAGCTATTATAATAACAATTTCATAAGATATCTAACATTTTTATAGTTATAGTGTAATGAGCATGTTTGTGACCTCAATGTCAATAGAAGATTTCATTAAGATTTCTCTGAAACACATATCTGAAATTTGGAAGTTAATAAAATGAAAGTTTTAACTCTACAAAAATATGTATATTGATGTGTATAGTTAAATAACATTTACAGATAAACTATATATAATAAAGATGACACTAAAGTGGTTTTTAGTTTAGTCTTTTAAACAGTGATTGCCTTCCTTTTTTCTAATAAAAAAGTGAATCGTGACTACATACTTTCTCACAATTATATCTCTGTTCCCTCTAAATTTGTTGTGTCATTAATGTTCTTTCACAAGTTACACTTAAAATAATAATAATATATATATTTTTAAAATATTATTTACTATTATTGGAGGGGAAATGCACTTTTATTTCTCATTTTTATCTCTAGACATAGAAATCTAGAATCAATTCAGTTTTTATTCAACACAGCAGCAACAGGCTCTCTCATACATTTGGCTAGTACGTGCCTCCTGATCCATTTGTTTGGATAGCAAGTGAAATATTTGAAGTATGTGATACTGTAATTGAATCTGAATGTGTTATTGTTTTGTTTTTTTCCCCAATAAGCACTGGACATAGAAATCAAGAAAAATCACCTTTTTTTTGCTAGCAAGTGGACCTGTTTGGAGACCTTACTATCTTCTCCATAACATATTAATTACCATCTTTAAATGAAGAGGAAAATTGAAGTTGGTGATGAGGATTGTATGAGCACTTCAGTTTTATGTTCATGATGGGGTGACCCAAGGTTATGTACTTTTATGGGCTAATAAGAGCTTATTATAAGATTTTCAGTGTGAGCATTAACATCTCAGAAATTGGCTAATGCTAAAAATCAGGGCTTGACTTATTATTTTGTTGATTTTCTGGACTTAAGAAAGTGATGGAGAAATTTTGGTAATGCATATTGAATTTAAAAGTGTATTATGTATACTATTGTTCTCCACTCCCAGAGAAATGGTTACTAATCTTTTATTAGCATATTCTTGGGTGAGGTCCATCCAGAGCCTGATAAAGAGTGAGTCAGAGAACAAAACATTACCATTTTGCCCAAAATGTGCTGGTAGATATTCTCTTCTCTGTAGTGCTACCTCTCTCTACATGTCATGTCCATATTTGATGCCTAGAAATGTAGGACAGGTGGAGAACTGCTTTTTAGGTTTCATTTTGTTTTTATTCATCCTCTTTTGCCAAATATTTAGGGCATATGCCACTGGTTAGATTTTTTGTTCCACAAATACAGTTTAGAGACATACCAAGAGAGCAATTGGAGGCCTTGCTTGATGAATAAAAACTCCTGAGTATGGAAAATGGGAACAGAACATGTTGGTAAATGTCAAATATCCAGAGGTAAACATATGGATACTTTTCATTGTTCATCTATTTCAAAAACCAGAAGTTTTCAACTTGTGAATTTGGGGTTTTATTTTTTCCCCATGCTAAAATAACTCCTGAGCCAACATTTAATCATTTCAGCATCTATACTGAATATTTATAAAGATGAAAAAAATTAAACTCTGTTGGAATACTATTATTCTCTTCTGTTGAATAGATTGAAATTTAATAAGAAATGATAAGAGGAACTACTGACTGACATGGTTTGTTCCTCAGGTCAGTTTGAAAAGAAGGTAAGATATAGACCTTTATTAGGCTACAGAATCTTCCTTGTAGTTAGACATCTATCATTAACCCCTAGCCAAGAGATATATGCCTGGCTTAGTCCATCTGATTGATCCCTAGAAAAATGAAGCTGTCTCATGATTGGTTGACTGAGGTCCAAGAGGATACCTTTTATGAATTTGCCCTTCACTACTTAAAGTGATCCAAAAAATAAAAATGGCTGTTCTCATCTTTTCGTCGATAATATCAAATTTTTCCTTGCATAGATTGTTGTCTACTTGCCCCTATGGCAACATTTATCTTTAGATGGAATTGTGCTACAACAGAGCAAAGCAAATATTAGAAAACATGTGTTTATGTCAATAGGCTACACCTGGTCTCACACTATCCATTTATCAGTGGTTTTACAGACTTAGGATTTTTTTCCTCAGCTATTTTCATCTTTCCCATAATATTTATAGCCAGCGTTTAGCTCCTCATAGATTTCACTACCTTCGTTGGAGTATAGCCAAAGAAGGCACCAAAGGAAGCATATGGCAACTAGAAATTTTAGGACTTTCTGGCCTAAGGCTTTCTATAAACATATTTTTTTTACTCTTAAAAGTCATCACTTTCTAATGGAGGATTTGGAGAAGGAGCACTGTTCCCATTCCTTACCCTATTTTCCTTGTTCCATCTGAAAGTATAAAAAAAGAGAAGCTAGAAACATCCCCAAAAGATAAACTCTTTAAAATACTTTGTATCACAGATCATAGCATCTATTACTATAGATGTGTCAGTGTCTCCCTCAGGACCCAGTATGTGTCTATATTTACATCTATAAAGTTATTATATTATATCATGTTATATCATATATTAGATTTTGATATTTAATATTTACTGACATGTTAACAAGCTAGTTGCCATGAACAGGTGCTATCTAAACTGATACATACAGAGAAAAATGCACATATACATACATATACATATATATATAAAGAGAGAGATAATTATATATAATACATGTTTTTGTGAATGTATATATGTGTTTATTACATATATTTGTGTGCATATATATATAATATCTATAATTTTTATATTTTTTTCTAGAATATTTCCATGGAAAATGCTTTCATTGGGAAACACACATGATTAAATATTAAATTACTGAGCTTTTTATAATCTACTATATGATTATGAAATGACATTAATATGTAGCCCAGAAAGCTTTCTTTTTTTCCTGTAGATCTTTCTTGGAGATTAATCCATTTCAAAATTAGAGTGTGTATTTTAACTTCAGTGATACGATAAAAAAATCCCAATTTCTCTATAAATTGTTATCACCCTTTCTTTATAAAGACCTGCCTTAATCTGTTCTAGGTAAGGGGAAGTAATTTCAGGAGGCTACACAGAAAATTATAAAAGGGGTTAATAGTTTACTAAGCTCCACAGCTCACTCATTTCTCAAGAGAGAGTATCTATCCAACTCTTCACCAGAGAATTTAACTGCAGAAAATAATGATGTCATGGCTACTGTGACATAAAAAGGCTTGTGATTTACTGAAGAGATTACAGATGTGAAAATAGGTTACACAAATCCCATTTTTTCTTTTGCTTGTTACTCTTGAGTGCTCAAGGGAGGCATTTGCAGTAGGTTATGAGGGTATTCATATTTCTGAATTGGTAAGGAAATGGTGTCTATTTATTAAAGATTTCTTCTAACATCCTCTATGAATCTGACAGCAATGTCAAGGGGAAGCCGAATGGTGGACACTTGTTATAATGTAATGCTTGATGGGTTTAGAGGAGCTCTGGAGGGGAAAGCAAGAATAAAAAATGAAGTTTCTTAGGAAGATCTGTCTGAAAAATCAGCAACATAATGCAGCAATAGGAAGAGTTGCCTGTTTTTGTAGTGGCTTATAAAGTGTTTGGGGCCTGGAAGTAATTAATTGTTTGTCTTTATAAGCCAGCAGGAGCTCACTTAGACAAATAACCAGCATTTACATGAGCTTGGGAGAAACAAGAGTAAGATAAACTTACCAGCAGCAACTAATCTGAATTTACAAAGACTATAATAATCGCAGCAAACAGACTTTATATTTCAAGCAAACTATCACTGAAATGTTTCTTTCTATACAAAGAAAATTAAAACCACCCCTAAGCTTAAGTTTTCAGGGATCTTTGCTAACAATGAATGAGAACTGATGGGAAAATACAAAATAGTCACTTCAGAAATCACAAGGCTGCTTGTCCCACCTTCCTCAAAAAAGAAATCCTTCCTGAAACAGCAAATCCTACTTCCCTCAGGAACATTTAACTAAAACACAAATTCAATATCTGTAGAAAGCTCTGTTTGATCCAATCCTTCTGCAAGCCAAGTCACTTTTATCTTCTCATATTAAACTTGTATCACTAGGAACCTAACAGAAATAAAGGGAACTTTAGTTCATTGCCACATAGCGAGAATATCCCCTTAAATTTTATTCTTTTGAATAATAAATAATGAAATACTAGGTTAGTTTTTGTTCAAAAGAAATTTACTTATTATGTTACTGTTTAAATTAGTTTTGGTTTAAATTAATACTCTAAAATTTTGGTTTAAATTAGGTTTGATTTAAATTAGTTCTCTAAATTTTACAAAACTAAAATAGAAGTGACTAAAACAAATAACACTGCATTAGTTTCTTTGCAAAATCCCAAATAAAAAAAAAACACACATATTTGTGTATAGCTCACTTTGAAGTTTAGTCACACAATTCAATTCAAGTACTGCTCCAGATATGTATGTTTTATTTGTTTCTAATGCATGATAACAGATAATCACCAAAATTTCAAAATATATACTGATTAAGGAATAGGAAAGAAGGAGAAAAAAGATAACATGGTTTGGTGCAGCATGCCATGTCATTCTAGGGATTTGAGAAAGTTTGAGATTTCCTCTTCCTTTCTGCGAGGGATATTCTGTTATTGAAGCTTGGCATTTCCTCTAAGATCTATCTAAGTACCCTACACTTGGGATAGACCTAATAAATTTGTGTTCAATTTGACTTGGAATTATGTTCAAATTCCAAACAATAACAATCCTATCGCTCATAAAATACTTTTGAGTGTGTGGAAGACACACAAATAACCTACTCTTGAAGTTATTATCATAGGTTAGAAATTGTAATATATTGATAAACCGAAAAGCAACTAAGATAGTGAAGGGCTTTTAATTTATGCAATATCTGAACGAGGGGAAGGGACTAGAGATAATATGGCTTAGAGAAGAAAGAGACATGATAGACATCTTCAAGTATTTAGAGAGATGTCATATAAAAGGAATAATGTGATTACTTTTTCTTAACCCCAGAGAATAGAATAAGAAGCAATGATTAAAAATTATGAAGCATATATAAATTTCATTTATGACTCTTTTCCCTAATTAGGTTTTTTCCCAAAATGAAATGATTGACCAAATCTGTGGAGAGAGAAGGGGTGAAGGTGTGGATCATAGAGCTCATGAAAAAAGAATTATTTTTATGTACACACATATTGATTTATCTAACATCTATCATTTGTTCTAAGAGATATCCTCTGGGAGTAAAGAAGTGGAAAGATATATGTAGGGAATATGGATAATATAAATAGTATATAAAAATTCATTTACAAAATAGTACTTGTATAGTTATATGGAAGCCATGGTTATCACACTTGTAGGTAATTATAAACTGATTAGGACAGATAATACAAATACAAGAAACTTTAGATCCAAAAAGGTTGTAAGTTCAGAACAACACACATGTTTAAAAAAGTCAACTTTACAAGTAAAAGATGATGAAAGTATATCTGGGCAACAAATTTCTTTCAAAAATTATCTGGATTTTTTTGTTTTGTTGTTGTTGTTGTTGTTTTACTGAAGATTCTTAATAAGTATCAGTGTGACACTTGCCAACCGAGTTAGTGGAAACAATCTCTATCTAGGGAATATTGGCATCCATGATGAAGCAGCTTAAAATTTCTACTATATTTTATAATTTTCAAGACACCTTTATAGCACTATGTTTTGTTTATGGTGCCATCTTTACAAAATTTTTGACAACTTAGTTTTATGGAAAAGCAATGGAAGTGGTTAAAGTTCATTAGTTTACCAAGAGCAATGAGTTGAAAAAATTGTATAAATCAGGTTCCAGAAAAGAAAATCTAGACTAAACTATAAGAAAGGGAATATAGAAAAATATATATTTCTCAGTTTTCTGGAAGTAATTTGTCATCATATATTGTCCATAAGGGAAACCAACTATTTGCCATGAGATAAATTTTATATTGTCTTCAGAGAATACAGTTTAAATCCTGATGCCTTCTCTCAGTATCCTTCTAAAGGTGTGCATAATTGTGGTTGGCATTCTTTATCTCTAATATTGGTGCCATATAACAGTGAAAAGTGAGTGAAGTTAGATATATGAGAAAATTTGCACTAGTTGCTATATTTTGAAGAACATTGTCATGAATCTATTATTCTTAATAATAACAATAAAGTCTTCTAAAATCTGGTATTCTATCAATTTAACATTCCAGAATAAGACAAACACATCCCACAAAACAGAAATACAATGTGAAACTTTCACTCAAAACTCATATAATCAGATTGAACATATATAATTTTCAGATAGCACATGAGTTTGTAGCCCCAAATTTCTGAAATTTCACAAGTCTCAAGTAAATTCTATTCTATTTTGCCATCAATTTTAATAATATAAGTGAAATGGATGAATACTTACAAAATTATAAATTACCTAGACTATGAGAGGAGGAAGCAGAAGAATACTTAAATAAACCTATTTTAGAAAAAATAAATTAGATTACAAAAGAAAATACTAAGGAAAATGCAATTAACAGACATAATATGATTATATTGATAAATGCAAAAAAAGCTTCTGACAAAATACAACATTCATTCATATTAAAAATACCTAAGAGCATAAGAAAAATCCTTAGATTTTTTTTCTTTAGATACTTAAGCCTATTGGCAAACATCTGTAATTGGCAAAGGTTAGCAGCCTTCCTTATAAGATCAGTAGTGAAACAAATATGCTTAGTATCATAATATTCTTTAATATTGTACTAGAAATGCTAGTAATAACAATAAGAGAAGAAAAATAAATTCAATGAATGAGAATCAGTAAAGAAGTAATACAACTATCATTTCACAGATGATATGTGCATGTATATATTCATAGAGATTCAACAAAAATTAATTGAAATAATCAATGAGTTTAGCAAAGTAGCAGGATAAAAAATGAAAAACATGAATCAAAAGCATTTCTATATATTATTAACAAAGTCCAACAAGATGACATAGTAAGAGATAATCCAATTAAATTACCAGATAGAATTAAAATACATAAGAGTATATCTCTCAAAACAAATCCAGAAATTCTGTGAACATAATTATAAAACATTCTTTATAAAATAAAGATTTAAATAAGTAGAGAAATATTGTTCATGGGTTGGAAAAACCAAAATAATTAAAATGAAAGTTCTACCTAAAATCACTTACTTATTTAATACTATCACAATTAAATTACCAAAAATTATTTTTGTGAACTAGAAAAAATAATTTAAAAATTCATTTAG
Organism: Gracilinanus agilis; assembly: GCF_016433145.1. Taxonomy (NCBI): domain Eukaryota; kingdom Metazoa; phylum Chordata; class Mammalia; order Didelphimorphia; family Didelphidae; genus Gracilinanus; species Gracilinanus agilis. The sequence goes on along the minus strand of NC_058135.1, from coordinate 142,446,758 downwards.
AAAAACAAAAGTTTTAGAATAGCAAACAAAATAATAAAAATGTTAAAGTAGAAGGTCTTTCAGTACTAGATTTTCATCTTTATTTTAAAACAATAATTATCAAACAGTCTAGCTAACAAATAGAAAAGTAGATCAATGGAACAGAAAAGACATGCAACAAAAGTTATAAAAAGATTATACTAAATTTGGACTTGACAAAGATAAAAATCTAAGGGTTTTTTCCCTTTAAAAAAGAATTCATTATTTCATAAAGAAATTTTGGGAAAACCTGAAAGCTGATTGGAAGAAACTAGATAGTGATCAATATTTTACACCATTTACTAAGATCAGATCAAAATAAATTTATGATCTAAATATAAACATATTACCTTACAGATTTATGGGTAGGATAAAACTTTATGAATAAACAAGTGGTACAAACATTGTAAAATGTAAAATGGGTAATTATGAATATATTAAATTGAAAAACATTTTGTACAAATAAAACTAATATAGCCAAGATTAGAAGGAAAGTAAGAAAATGAGAGAAATTGTTTATAGAAACTTTCCTGAATAGAGAATTCATATCTAAACTATATAGTGTAAGAGGCTAATTTTATCCATTCCTTCATCTATTTCTTTTATCCCCAAATTCCTGAAAATTAGAAGTTGTCTATGTTTACAGATCTAGCAAAGAAAAAAGGGCCAACATTTTTTTTTGTCGGATCTCAGGGGGAATTGTATAATTGGAATTTGGGAGATGCCATTTAAAAGTATATATATAGGGGCAGCTGGGTAGCTCAGTGGAGTGAGAGTCAGGCCTAGAGACAGGAGGTCCTAGGTTCAAACCCGGCCTCAGCCACTTCCCAGCTGTGTGACCCTGGGCAAGTCACTTGACCCCCATTGCCCACCCTTACCACTCTGCCACCTATGAGACAATACACCAAAGTACAAGGGTTAAAAAAAAAAGTATATATATATTTTCTATGGACATGTGGGGACCTTAAAACTACATTTCCTGTGGTCCAACAGGTTTCCTGTTTTCAATTACGTATTCAAGGTGAGGGACAGCTTTAAATAGGGGGAAGTGGCTTTGAACTGGTCTCTTAGCTAGCAGGCGCGGGCAATAAGAAAGGTAAAAAATGGCAGAGGCAGTTTGAATACTTACAGGCTCGTGGTCTAATGATTTTAAATCTATCAGCATGGCTTTAATTAAAATACTAATTTATATTATTATATTAGTCTTTATCATTTTTAATCGTAACAATAGAGAACTTCTTCAAATATATAAGAATAAAACTGTGTATTCCTTTTGACCCAGAAACACCACTATTTTGTTTATTTCCTAAGATGATGAAGGAAAAAGGAAAAGAAACTATATTTTCTAATATATTTATAACTCTCTTTATGGTGGCAAAGAACTAGAAATTGAAGGGAAGTCCATCAGTTGTGTGTAATTGAAATTACATCTGATATATAACAAGTATGTTAATGAGAACATACCAATTCTAATTTATTCTTATTAAAATCTACATAGCCTAATAGGTTGTTATTAACCAGCCTAATCCCCCCCCAAATTGATTGCAATTTATATATCACTAGTGACTAGATCTGATTTGAAATCTAGCCAGAATTAATGAAAATCCTTGTCTTCCAGTTACTTTTATAAAAACATTAGTTCTTCTATTGCTTCTTTAATGTGAATAACTAGGAAAGGCTTGTCTGTCATTTATAATTCCCTTTGCTTCTCATTCCATACTGGCTTGTTTCCTCTTTACTTTCATTTGTAGTAATTAGGATACTTGTTGGTTAGCATATTAGTTGAACCATATCACCTTGGTGAAACACAATGTAATGAGGGTTACCTGTGCTGCCTATGTAGGTGAGGAGGGTTACCGGCTTCTAGTGCCTGCCAGCAAATTAATTCCTATGAATTAAAAATAAGGTCATTAAAATTAATAGGGTAGAAAAAACACTCATAAGCTGCTCTCTAACAAAATGTCTTCATTCTTTAGAAGTTCCAAGTTTCTAAATATTTCTGATATTTCTAATATGAATTTTTTAATGAGAATTCATTTTCTATAGATAGGCACTATTATAGCAATGGCAGCTTCTCCATTTCTTAGACATCTCTAGCCTACAACAATTCTTTTTACTTATTTTCTTTCTCATTTTTTCTTTCTCTTTCATATCAGGCACAGCTTGTCCAAAGGCCAAGGGAAATGGTAATGGACTTGGAAAGGACTTTTGCCAATTACTGGTCAGATTACTTTAATAATTCTTTGGGTAGCTCATTCACTCCTCTGGATCCTATAAGCTAATGGCCCTGGTAACTTTGTTACCATATGTAGAAGTTCTACAGAATGAGCCAACTGGGAGTTTTTTTTCCCCGGCAAGACAGTAGAAACTTACTAAACTTGTCACTTCTGCCTAGAAGTATTTTTTTCTTAATCCCACAGGGTAAGGGAAGATTCTGATTCCATTATTAGAGACAATCCTGACATGAGACAAAATCCTGAGAGATTTGATTTGAATGAATGTAACAAGGTAGGCATTTAGTCAGACCAGATGGTGACATTAGACACAAGAGAATAAGGCCAATTTCCATTCCAGAATAATTGTATGATAAGCTTAGCTTTGAACTTGAAACCAATAAAACCTAAGAAGAAATATGAAGGAACCATCACACTTACATGTTCATCTCCTACTATATGATTTCTAGGGACATTTAGACTTGATTATCTAAGATAAAATTCAGAAACAATAACCAATTCAGAAAGTTTTATAAATTACTATGACTGTTAATTATTATTACTAATAATAATATTAATAACTCATGGATTGCCTTTGAAGAGTTGTGTACTGCTTTCATTATGTTATCTTCTTTAATTTGCCTAATAGCTCTGAAGGGAGTCATGACCCCCCCTTATTCCAGAGCACAGGAAACTGAGGTTTCTGAGAACGTAAATGATTTATTTAAAGTCATATGAATAGTGTCAGAGTAAGGATTCACTTCCAGGTCTCTTTTCATTCATAATTTATACCATCTACCATATTCTGTTATCCCTCTGGAGTTTCTCTGTGATGTGATACATGTACAAACAACTAAAATATAGAAGACTGAATTTAATAAGCATAGAGAAGGATTGAGAAAAATGCACATCCCTTTTGTATCTATTACCACTTATTGCCTCCTATCAAGAAATATAAAAATAGGTATTACCCAATCTAATCTCTAATATCATGCTGCATTTCCAGCTTGGCAACACAAAGGAGAAAGCGTTGATTTGAAGTCAGGATGTATGAGGTTCAAATCCAGCCTCAGAAAAATGCTAGATGTGTAACACTGTATAAATTAATTTAATCTCTCTATTCCTCAGTTTCCTCATTTGTACAAATAGGATAATAAGAGCATCTACCTCTCAGTGCTATTGCGAGGGAAAAAAGGGATCATATTTATAAAATCTACTGAAAACTTTAGCACTATATAAATGCTAACTATTATTAGTAATAAAAATAGTGTGGTTAGCATCAAAGCTCAGTTTAACATCTAATCTTTTGAAAAGGAAGATGAATCTTAAGATGCATATGGAAAAGGGCACTAACTAAAGCATAGAATGTTCCTCTGTGAAAAGAATATGGAAGATAAAGCTAAAAATATGAAGTAGCACAAAATCATTGGAGGCGAAGGATGAGGTACTTTGCCTACTTTAAAAGCGCTATGTAAGCACCAAGAATAGCACTAATTCTCAAATAAAAAAATCCCAAGGAGGTGAACTCCTAAAAGATACCCTGAAGCTCCCTGAGAGCATACTGAGTGAGCTGAAAACAATTAAAGCTTAGGTTTGCTTCTCAGAACAAGCAGGGCTACATATCCATCTCACTTTCATGCTGTGTCTCCTAATAGCTGTTTCTATTGCATAGTAGCAGAGATTCCCATTGGCTCAAAAGGTTCCTTCCTGAATCTGTTGTCATTACACTTTAAGGTCTTTCACCTTTCAGGCTGGGTAAGGAAGTAGCAGGAGGCTTTTTCAGATGTCTCAAGGTACTAAATTATCTTCTCTCATTGGGTTTTTCCAAACTAACTTTACCCTTCTCCATGTAACGAAGTTAAACCTTGGCAGCTCACCATTTCCTTCTGCTTGTGTTCCTGGTGTTGATGTAACTTTCTGGCTATGATACCCTGTGTTCTGGAACACATTTCCTATTTATGACCTCAGCTCCACTAGAGACATTGCAGTCCTTATCTCTGTTTTTATTTCTTACCAGTTAATATATTAATTGGCTTCTTTGTCCTTTACCCTATATTGTCTCTTAAGAAGCCCAATTTAATGTGAGAGAAAGTGGTTCAGCAGGAAAATTCCAAGCCATCCCCTTTAATGGAAAGTAGGACTGTGATCATAATAAGAAATTAGGGCACATTTACCCTGATTAATTGACAGTCAGTTATAAAGGAGTGAGAGAAAGGAAGGAGAAGGGAAAGGAAGGGAGTAAGCATTTATATGATACCTTCTCTGTGCTAGGAACTGTGTGCTAAGACCTTTACAAATATCTCACTTGAATCTCATAACAATACTGTGAGGTAGGTGCTTTTAATATTTTCATTTTACAACTGAGGAAAGTGAGGCAAACAGAAGTTAAGTGACTTGTTGAGGGCCATATAGCTAATAAATATGTAAGATGGGATTTGAACTTAAATTTTCCTGGCTTCAGGTCCAGTGAATTAACCACCAAAAATGTATATTCAAAAAAGGGAGTAATTTGAGATAGATAAAAACCACTGGGCTTGTTAGACATATTCACAAGAGCCAGAATTATGTACAGAAATTTATTTCATTTAAAATGGATAGAGGAGGAAAAGGAGAGTGGTGTTTATAAAGGAAGGGAATTGAAGGAGGGATCCATCCTAATCAAAACAAATTAAGTATGTACCAAAATATTTATAGCTTAAATTTGGAAATGAATATACAAATTATGATCATATATATTATGGAATATTATTGTTCTATAAGGAATGTTAAGAAAATAGGAACAATCTGGGTTTAATTGTGTGTATAGCTGCAAAATAAAGTGAACAGGATCAAGACATTTTCTACAATAACTACATTATTGTAAAGAACAACTTCAAAAGAATTAGAAATTCTCATCAGCATAATGACTATCTTCAAGTCCAGACAACTAGTAAACATGCTACTGAATCCTGATAGAAATATGAAGGACTCAGATTATAGAATGAGATAAATATGTACACACAGAGAAACACACACAAGTATTTATTGCACATGGTAAAAGTAGAGTGAAACACAGAGACAGAGACAGAGAGAGACAGAGGCAGAGAGATGGAGAGAACACATTGTATTTATGGTCAAAAGATTTGGCTTTGAATTCTGGCTCCCACAACTTCTTAGCTATGTAAACTCAGGCCAGTTGTGAGAGTTAATATTAAAATCTGGCATTCTCTAAGCCTGAAGAAAATAATGGTTTAATTTTCTTAAGTGAAAATTCCAAATCCAGACAAGTATTCCAACAAGCCCCATCCCTGAACAAAATAGCACACTAAAAGAAATTGCCTTCTGGGATGGCTCACTACAAGAATGTCTTCTTTACTTTGATAATTTTTTTAAATTACATATCTACTTTTCTCTCCTACCCATCTAAGTTGAAAAAATTTTAGAAAAAAAACATAGTCAAGCAAAAAAATTCCCACATTAGCATGTCAAAAATGGATCCCTCATTTTGTATCTTGACTCCAACACATTTCTATAAGGAAGTGAAAAGATTTCTTCATAATCTATCCTCTGTAATCTTGAATTATTATTGTATTGGTTAGAGTTACTAAGTCTTTGAAAACTGTTCATTTTTACAGCATTGTTGTAATATAAATATGTAATATGACATTGTAAAATAATTTTTTCTCTTTGTTCTCTGAACTTCATTTACCAATAGTCAAGATAAGACTCCTTAGGTTTCTCTGAAATTATCTCCTATCTCCATTTCTTAAAAGACAATAATATTCCATTACATTCATATTATATATTTTTTAAATAATTCATTGTTTGATGGATATATTCTTAGTTTATAGTTCTTTGGCACCACACAAAAAAGTACTGCTAAAATATATTTGTGCTTGGAGATTTCCTTTTTAATTAAATATATATATATATATATATTCTTGGGAGCACAAGTCTAGGTGAAGTGTGTCTATATCACTGAAGAATATGCAAAATTTAGGAATTTGTTTGGCATAGTTTTATTTGCTTTTTTTTCTCTTCAATTTTTTTGTTATTAGAGACATCTTTATATGTCAATTGATAGATATAATTTCTGTCTTAGGAAGCTGCATGTCCTTTATTAATTGATCATTGATCAATTGGAGAATGATCCCTCTTTTTTATAATTTTAAATGTATTTCATATATACATAGGCATATATTTGTATCTGTAGCTTTTTACACACATTCATAAACATATATATAAACACACATATATATACATATATATATTTAGTTACATTTGAATTTGTTTCACATATAAGAAAATTTGTGTATGTGTATATATGTAAATACAGACAAATCCAAACATATGTAGGGAGAAATAAACACACACACACATATATATGCACATATATATGTGTACATGCATTTACTTTTGTATGCTTTATACCTAATCTGTTCAAAATTGGCTTATTTTAAAAACTATATTAAATTATTGTTTTGTGGCAAAATTTGATATATTTATTGCTAAGCATCTAATTACTCCATTTCCCCCATTCTTTCTCTTTAGATTCTTAATATTTTGTCTTAAAGATCAGTAGTTAATATTTTTAATGTTCTATGTAATAATGCTTTGGTAATTTGAATAGCATGCTCCTGAAAAAGAAAATTCATTTATGTATTTTTTATTGTATTGGTTCAGTCTAATCACAAGCAATTTATATTTCTCTAATTATGTCTAACTTTATTTACACAAACAATGTTAATATTTCTGTTCAGAGTCCTTCTGTATATCTTTCTAGGTATATGTATATTATACATTCTATAATTAGCTTACAATACATTTTTTCTATCTTTTGATATTGGGTTTGATTGATAATATGCAAGAATGTTGATGATTTATGTGGATTTGTACATGCTACAATTCAAAAATTAAGTTGACTCTCAGTTTTCTAAAAACATCATCACATCATCTTCAAAAAGTCATAATATTAATCCCTTAATTTTATTTTCATGTCTGACTGCCATAACTAGCATTTGCAGCATTCTATAAAATAATATGTTGACAAAGAAGATTCTTATCTTTCCTGTGATGCTATTGGATAGGCCTCTATTTAATCCCCTTTTTTGCATTTTATTAATTTGGATATTTTTTAACCATTTATTAATATTCATTTTAACATGGTTACATGATTCATGCTCCTACTTTCCTCTTCACCTCCCACACTCCCCCCACCCATGGCCGATACACATTTCCACTGGTTTTAACATGTGTCATTGATCAAGACCTATTTCCAAATTGTTGTTAGTTGCATTGGTGTGGTAGTTTCGAATCTACATCCCCAATCATGTCCACCTCAACCCATGAATTCAAGCAGTTGTTTTTCTTATATGTTTCCTCTCCTGCAGTTCTTCCTCTGAATGTGGGTAGCATTCTTTACCATAAATCCCTCAGAACTGTCCTGTGTCATTGCATTGCTGGTACAGAAGTCCATTACATTCGATTTTACCATAGTATATCAGTGTCTGTGTACAATGTTCTTCTGGCTCTGCTCCTTTCACTCTACATCAATTCCTGGAGGACTTTCCAGTTCACATGGAATTCCTCCAGTTTATTATTCCTTTGAGCACAATAGTATTCCATCACCAGCATATACCACAATTTGTTCAGCCATTCCCCAATTGAAGGACATACCTTCCTTTTCCAGTTTTTTGCCACCACAAAAAGCGCAGCTATAAATATTCTCATACAAGTCTGTCTATGATCTCTTTGGGGTTCAAACCCAACAATGGTATGGCTAGATCAAAGGGCAGGCATTGTTTTATAGCCATTTGAGCATAGTTCCAAATTCAGAGCCAGAATGGTTGGATCAGTTAACAACTCCAGCAGCAATGCATTAATGCCCCGATTTTGCCACATGCCCTCCAGCATTCATTACTCTCCCCTTCTTTCATTTTAGCCAATCTGCTAGGTTTGAAGTGATCCCTCAGAGTTGTTTTGATTTGCATTTCTCTGATTATTAGAGATTTAGAACACTTTCTCATGTGCTTATTGATACTTTTGATTTCTTTATCTGAAAATTGCCTATTCATGCCTCTTGCCCATTTATCAATTGGGGAATGGCTTGATTTTTTATACAATAGATTTAACTCCTTGTATATTTGAATAATTAGACCCCTGTCAGAGTTTTTCATTATAAAGATTTTTTCCCAATTTGTTATTTCCCTTCTTCTTTTGGCTACATGTTTTGTTTGTACAAAAGCTTTTTAGTTTATTATAATCAAAACCATTTAATTTACATTTTGTAATTTTCTCTAACTCCTGCTTGGTTTTGAAATCTTTCCTTTCCCAGAGATCTGACAAATATACTATTTTGTGTTCACTTAACTTATTTATAGTTTCCCTCCTTATATTCAAGTCATTCACCCATTCTGAATTTATTTTGGTGTAGGGTGAGAGATGTTTATCTAAACCTAATCTCTCTCATATTGTTTTCCAAATTTCCCAGCAGTTTTTGTCAAATAGTGGATTCATGTCCCAAAAATGGGGCTCTTTGGGTTTATCATACACTGTCTTGCTGATGTCATTTACCCCAAGTCTATTCCACTGATCCTCCCTTCTGTCTCTTAGCCAGTACCATATTGTTTTGATGACTGCTACTTTATAATACAGTGTAATACATTATTTCCATTGATATTCTTGATCTTTTGTTATTCCCAATGAAATTTGCTATAGTTTTTCCTAATACAGTAAAGAAGTTTTTTGGTAGTTTGATAGGTATGGCACTAAATAGGTAAATTAATTTGGGTAGAATGGTCATTTTTATTATCTTAGCTCGTCCTACCCATGAACAATCAATGATTTTCCAATTGTTTAGATCTAGTTTTATTTGTTTGGAAGGTGTTTTGTAGTTGTTTTCATATAATTCCTGTGTTTGTTTTGGTAGATAGATTCCTAAGTATTTTATATTGTCTAGGGTGATTTTAAATGATGTTTCTCTTTCTACCTCTTGCTTCTGTGATGTGTTGGAAATATATATAAATGCTGATGATTTATGTGCATTTATTTTGTATCCTGCAAATTTGCTAAAGTTGTTGATTATTTCTATGAGCTTCTTAGTTGATTCTCTAGGATTTTTTAAGTAGACCATCATATCATCTGCAAAGAGTGATAGCTTAGTCTCCTCCTTGCCTATTTTGATACCTTCAATTTCTTTTTCTTCTCTAATTGCTACTGCTAGTGTTTCTAGTACTATGTTGCATAATAGAGGTGATAATGGGCATCCTTGTTTCACTCCTGATCGAATTGGGAAGGCTTCTAATTTATCCCCATTGCATATGATGCTTGTTGATGGTTTTAGGTATATATTGTTTATTATTTTTAGGAAAGGTCCTTCTATTCCTATACTTTTCAGTGTTTTTAATAGGAATGGATGCTGTATTTTGTCAAAGGCTTTTTCAGCATCTATTGAGATAATCATGTGATTTTTGTTTGTTAGATTGTTGACATGGTCAATTATGTGGATGGTTTTCCTAATGTTGAACCATCCTTGCATTCCTGGCATAAATCCCACCTGATCATGGTGGATGATCTTCTTGATTACTTGCTGGAGTCTCTTTGCTAGTGTTCTATTTAAGATTTTTGCATCTATGTTCATTATGGAGATTGGTCTATAGGTTTCTTTTTCTTTTTTTGATCTCCCTGGCTTTGGAATCAGTATCATATTCGTGTCATAAAAGGAATTTGGTAGGACTTCTTCTTTGCTTATCATATCAAATAATTTGTATAGTATTGGGATTAGTTGCTCTTTGAATGTCTGATAGAATTCACTTGTGAATCCATCAGGCCCTGACGATTTTTTCTTAGGGAGTTCTTTGATGGCTTGTTCAATTTCTTTTTCTGATATGGGATTATTTAGGTAATCTATTTCTTCTGCTGTTAATCTAGGCAGTTTATATTTTTGTAAATATTCGTCCATATCTCCTAAATTGTTATATTTATTGCCATATAATTGGGCAAAATAGTTTTTAATGATTGCCTTAATTTCCCCTTTATTAGAGGTGAGGTCTCCCTTTTCATCTTTCATACTATCAATTTGGTTTTCTTCTTTCCTTTTTTTTATTAGATTGACCAGTACTTTGTCTGTTTTATCTGTTTTTTCTAAGTACCAGCTCCTAGTCTTATTTATTAATTCAATAGTTCTTTTACTTTCGATTTTATTAATTTCTCCCTTAATTTCTCCTGAGGTCTCAGGTCTGGTTGTTCTCAAGGTCAAGCCTCCTGGTGGTCCCCTTTGCTTGATCCTCTGCTGGATGTTCCTTTACAAGTCTCAGGAAGCTGCTTCTACAGTCGTATACCTGTCTGCACTGGTTCCCCACACAAGATTTCAGAGCCTTTGCTCGCGCCTGTGTCCACCTCCACCCATGCCTGCCCTCAGTTTCTGCGCTCAAAGTCCGAGCATGTTCTTTAACCTTTCCGGGTCTTAAGTCTTACTGCTCTCAGGAGAAGTCCCTAGAGCTGCCAATGACTCAATGGGTGCCCCAAACTTGCTCTAGCTCTTCTGAGCTGGCTTTGGCACTGTAGGTGGTGTGGGGTGGGGAGGGCGTTGCTCAGCCCGTGATTTAATGAGAGCAATTTCACCCCTTTATAGCATGGAATTGCCCTGATTCCACGTACCTTCCACGCTGCGCCCTTTTGTGGGCTCCCTCCGTTTGTCTGGATTTGTTTTTATATCCCCTTGAGGAGTCCTGTATGTTTCGCTTAGGAGAGGTTAAGCCACTGCTTTTTACTCTGCTGCCATTTTAACCCAGAAGTCTGTACTGCATTTTTTTTTTCATTTTATTTTTTGCATAAAATTTTGAGTCATCTGTTTAGGTATGTAGTATTTTCTATGTCAAAGAAGGAACCAAATATTCTTATTTTCTGCATTTTTGTTGTTTTTTTTTTACAGAAATGACTATTGTGTTTTTCTAAAGTTTTCTGTATCTATTGACATTATCACATTGTTATTGTTCTCGATATTGATGTTTTATTATGCTGATAATTTTCCTCATATAGAATCATCCCAGGAATTTTGGCATAATACAACCTGAATATTATAACATGCATAATCTTAAGTGTGGTGAACTGCCTCAAAGAATTCCACAGTACCCCCCAGAACTCTAGGAGAGGGGGCAGTTGGGGCAGTTAAGAATGTGGGTATAAAAAAGCAGGACACCCAGGCAAACTCACTCTTTGGGGGAGCTGGGTGGCTTGAAAGGGGTAGGAATTACTTCTCAGCTAGCTCATCTCTAACCTTGGGGAGCAGGGTGTTTCTTTGCTGAATACTTCATACTGACTATAACCAGGCTATGAGCACTGGGAAAATACCTTATATGCAGTGTCCCAGCCAATCTCTAAACAATATACATCTATAATCAAGACTACCTTCACCTTCTTGAACTTGATAACATTAGATTTAAGAGTAAGTTAGATTGTGAGGGAGTTAGGGGAATAGTTTTATTCAGAGGCATTCCCCCCTAGGGGGAATTGCTATTTCTGACAGCATCCTGAAGATATTAGATAGTTTTGCCTCACCCTCAATCCTAAAATTATCCCTCCTTCCCTGTTCCCTGAATTAATAAATCCCTTCCCTTGTTAGGATTGTGAGGTGTGTGGTGGTGTATTTTCAGGTTTTACAAACCCAATTCATATTATTACCTAAACTAAGTCTCCATCCAGATAGACTCTGAGTATAACTGTAATCCAGAGTTCAAGAAAGTTGTTTGAAGACATCCTGAGCACTTGATCTATCTAGGGTTTAAGAAATAAACTTCCAACAGTGGAAGTTGCTAATTTCTGAGGGATTATTCCCTTTCTGCTAGTCAATTTAGCCCTGTGATAGCTAAGTCAAAATAGCCTCCATTCTTGGTCAGAAAGGGATTCTGTAATAGCAGTTATCAGAGGTAGCAACTGCCAAGGATGAGGAGGAGAAACAATGCCATCCACTCAGTCCCCTCCCCACTGCTAGTGCTTGCAGCTTGCTTCCTGCTGTGACACCATTGCTAACTGGACACATTTTTACAATTTAGGATAATTTTTTTGTTAATTTACTTCAGGTTATTCTTTAGTATTTTGTTCATATTAATTACATCAATCTTTATTTCAGATGTTAACTTATAGTTTTATCTATTGCTTTGAGATTACATTCAATTTCTCCTTTATATATCTTATTTGTACATAGTTGTTTGAATACTGCCTCCCACATTAACTTGTTAGCTTCTTGAGAATAAACATTACTTTTTTCGTCTTGCTTTTTATTGTTTCTGCTTAGAACAGTGCCTAGTACAAAGTAGGTTCTTGACAATGACTAGTCTTTTACTGGAACTGGGATTTAGAAGTTCATTAACCACTTTGTGGAAAGCGGACATTGAAAACTCTAATCTACTTTTTTTTCTGCCCAGGCTTGAGTTGCTGATATATTTTGAGCATCTTAGTTTACTGGTCAAGCTAAAAGACCTGCTCTGGACCACCTCATGTTTGGGGCTCTGTGTACCAATTATACACTCTGAGTTCTTTTTTGATACTGTGCTGGGATCTAGAGGTGAATCTGAATTAGACTCTAGATGTCACTACATTACTGACCCAACTAAGAACCCTTGATGCTGAGCATATGATTCTAGTTCATCTTTGTTTCACAATTCTTGCCCTGGTCATTTACTTATAAGTTGAATTTGTCGTTTGAGACTAGAAAAGTGATTCACTCTACTTTCTATTTCAATATTCAAAACACTATTCTGATATTTTTCTTACATTTTTGGAATAGCAGTAGATTAACTATAGATGGCTTCCTCCAACTCTTTCATCATGATTGATCTCAATATTGTATCCTTATAAGGATATTTAATAATTTTGAAAAAAAACTGCTTAATTTATCTCATATCATTTTAAACAACCATATATTACATGATCCTGGAAATAATTTGGAAAGTTCTAAGTAGTTCATTTTTATGGGTAGATATTTCATTTTTCTAATTGACAGTTTGTTTCTAATTGTCTAATTGACAATTTTCCTTCTTATCCTGGATGTACTACTACTGTTAGTTTTCTCACATTGGTTCATCTGAATATTTTTTCCCTCTTTTATGTTCTCTTCTATCACTTCTTTGTTTAAGAATTACATTCCAGGCATAGTTCTAAAAGGTATATTTTTTCTATTTCTTTGTATTTTTTAAATAATGTGTATTTTTATATTTAGGCCAACTTTCCCTTTATATGTAGTATATGGTAGAAGGTGGTGCATAAACTATTTTGTGTCAAACTACTCTCTAGTTGTCTAAATAACTTTGGTCAAGTAAGACATTCCTATACCAAGCAGTTTATTGGAATTTGGCTCATAAAACACTGGAATATTCCAGCTCTCATGATTTAGTCTGTTTGATAGATATTTTTACATATTTTATACACTCATAAATATTTTGAACAACTAATTTATAAATGTACTTTGATCATCAGAAAGTGCTATGCTCTCTACATTACTTTTTTTTCCCTTAGGATTTTTCAGAATGTTATTATGTCTACTTTTAGAGAGTAATCTTCAATGCTTTTATGGGTATAGCATTAAATCTGTAAATAAATTTATTTAAAGCTTTTTGTTACTTTGCCCAGTTTAACCATGAACAATATCTCTATTCTTTTATTTCTGTACTGATTCCCAGATGTCTTTTACATTTTGTAGTTATTTTGAATGATAATTCTCTTCCTTTAATTTGGTCATAATTTTTGATATTGAATTTTTTAAAATGCTGATTATTTGTGAATATATTCCTAAGCATTATTTTAATGTTTACATATGAATATATATGTATATAGATAGATAGATATACACACATATATTTGATTGTATACATAGCTAATACCTAAATATATGTATAGAATTATGGAGAATCTTTTATGGAAGCCCAAAATTTCTCAAGGAATGATTTTTATGAGTGATGAACCATATAGATGAGCCATAGAAAATTATACTCATTATATTTCAATTATTTTTGTCATATGTATGGTAATGGAAGGAAAATAGAAAAGGAATGACTGTATTAAGCATTTGTATAATGCCTACTATGTGCTAGACAGTGTTCTACTACATGCATTTTACAAATATTATCTCATTTTATCTTCACTACAAGTCCAGAGGGAAGGGGCTATTATCATTTTCATTTTATACTTGAAGAAATTAGGGCAAAAAGAGATTAAGTAATTTGGCCCAAGTCAAATAACTAAGTATTTGAGGTCAAGTTTGAACTCAGGTCTTCCTAAATTCAAGACTATTGTTCTATCCCTTGTGCTTTATATGCATAAAGATTGAACATTGAACTCCCTATATATATAATTTGTTTGGAAGAGACATTTTTCCCCAAGTTCTTAAAAGCTGATTAAAAAGCTGGATTCTATATTTTTTGGTGAATATATATTACGTATTGAAATTGCTTCATTTTCTATACTACCTTTTCTCAAGAAGTAATTATATTCTTTATCTTTTTTAATCAAATCTATTTTTGCTTTAGCTTTATCTGAGATCATTATTGTTATTCCTGCTCTTTTTATTATAGTTGAAGCTCAACAGATTCTTCTCTAGCCTCTAATATTTATTCTGAGTCTACCTGCCTCAATGTTTTTCTTGTAAACAATATATAATAGGATTCTGGTTTTTTAATCAATTCTGCTATCCACTTCCATTTTAGGGGTGAATTCATCTCATTTACATTCACAGTTATGATTATTATCTGTGTATTCCCTTCCATCTTGATTTCCCCTTTTAATCCTGACCTTTCTCCTTTAACTCTATACTTCCACACCAGTGTTTTGCTTTTAATCACTCCCCTGCTTCTCCTCCCTTATATTACTCTCCTTCACACAACCCCCCTTCTTATTCCTTCCTACTTCACTATAGGGTCTTTAAATTGCCCTTCCCCATTTCTCTATCTTTTATATTATTCCACTCCCCACCACCCTTTTTCTTATTTTCCTTCTATTTATCTGTGAGGTAAGATAGCATTCTCTACTCCAATGAATCAGGATTAGGCTGTTCTTCCTTTCCTTTCTGAGCTAATTCCAATGAGACTAATATTTGTTTTCTCTGTCACGAACATCATCTTCCCCATCACTGGAATATTTCCCCACACAACCTTTTATGTGATATAATTCACCCCACTTTACATTTCTCTTTCCATTTAATGTAATCCTCTTTTTCACCCCAAGATATATTTTTATATATCATCCTAAACAGAGTACTCCCAAACTTTCTGTCAAATATACTTCTAACTACTAGAATCATGATAACACTTTTTAAAAGTTACAGATATCATCTTTCCATAAACTGTTTGAGTATATTGAAACCCTTCAATATTTTTCTCTTTCTCCTTCACCTTTTTATGTTTTTCTTGAATTTTGTATTTGAACATCAATTTTTTTTGTTTATGTCTGGTCTTTTCTTCAGGAATGCTTTGAAAACTTCTATTTTATTAAATGACAATACTTTAACCTGAAAGAATTTAGTCAATTTTTATTGGAAGATGGTTCTTGTATAAACCTAGTTCCTCTTCCTTCCTGAATATGGTATTCCAAGCCTTGTCTTTCATTGTGGAAGCTGCCATATCCTGTTTAATCCTGATTGGGGCTCCATGATATTTGAATTATTTCTCTCTCTTTGATTGCAATATTTTCTCCTTGGCCTGGGACCTCATGAACTAGGCAATTATATTCCTGGGTTTGCCATTTGGGGATTTATTGCAGGAGGTAATCTGTGGATTCTTTCAATTTCTATTTCATCCTTTTGCTCAAGAGTATCAGGGCCATTTTCTTGGAAAATTTCTTTCAATATGATGTCTAGGTTTTGTTTTGTTTTGTTTTGTTTTGGTCATGATTTTATGATAGTCTAATAATTCTTAAATTATCTTTCCTGGGTCTATTTTCAAAGCCAGTTATTTTCAACAAAATATTTCATATTTTCTTCTATTTTTTTTAATTTTTTGACTTATTTTATTTTCTTAATGCCTTGGTGAAGTCATTACTTCTATTTGCCCAATTCTGATTTTTAAAGATTAAATTTCTTCCGTGACCTTTTGATCTTTCTTTTCCTTTTGGTCCATTCTACTTTTCAAGAACTCTTTCTTCAATGGATTTTTTGTCTCTTTTTCCCATAGGTGAATTCTGTTTTTTAGAAAACTCTTTTCTCCTTTGGATTTTTGAACATTTTTTTCCAGTTTGTAAGGATGGGATTTGTGCAAAGGGGATGGGACAAAAGGAATCATAGATGGAGTGGCTGACAGTTGGTGACAGTTACTGACAGTTGAAAGACTAGGGAGATTTCTGGGTAATGTCTGGAGGAGGAAGGAGTAGGAGGAGTTCTTCAGGCAGAGGACTGCGAGGAGAGAGGAGGAAGGCATCTCAGCTCGAATTCAGTCCTAAGGGCTTCCTGAGGATCTTTCTTTGGACATTGAAACCCTCATTTCCTGGTCAAAGATTCCATAGCATCTCACCCAGCAAGACTTCAATCATCCAGTTAGCTAAGTTTTTGTACTCCATTTTGGGAGTGATCTCTTAGTCTCCTTCCCCCATTACCCCACCTTGCTGAGAGACCCTTTCTGGTCTAACTTACAATTAAAGAAAAGGATAGAAATAGAAACAGAAGGATAAGGGGTGGGGGAAGAAGCTTGGAAGTGGGAACCCCAAAGGTTCCCTCCCAAGTGACAGACCCCATAGAAATAGAGAAGAAGGCACCCCAAAATCCTTCTGCCTTTCATCCCTTTCCCTAACCCCTGTATTGTTAATAACAAAAGCCATTCATCAGTCAGATAGTGTTCTGGAGTGCCTGAGAGACAACAAGGGAGGGGAACCACAGCTTGGTCTAGCTGCCTCCATCTTAGAGCCAGACCACCCACTGTGAAGTTGACTGACCTCAAGGGAGGCCTGTGAGAACCCCGACCTTATTCAGAATCAGATTGGGTACCACATACCTCATCTTATAGGGAAGCCTTGCCCCAAACTCCTATGGGGCAGCACGACCATCCAGGTCACCCAGTTTCGGGGTAACATCCCCTTTAAGTCTCCCAGTGTATATTTGGACCTGAGGGGAATTCTGGCGGAGACTCACCTCATAGACTCTCTCTCTCCCTTCTATCAGAACATTGATTATTGGTGCCCTTTATTGTTACAAGTTGAACAATTTTGCTTTTTAATGTATCATTTTCTTTTTCCATTACTTTTATTTCTTTTTTCCATTTTTCCCAAATTTTTTTCTGTCTTAATTGATTTTTTAATTCCTTTTTGAGTTCTTCCAGTGCTTGAGACCAATTTCCATTTTTCTTTGAAGTTTTGCATATGATTACTTGGGTCTCACTATCTTCTGCTAACTGCATTTTCCTCTTTGTCTTCATAGAAATTTTCTAAAGTTAAGTGTTTCTTCTGATATTTTCATAGCATATATATATATATATACATATATATATATATATATAATTTATTTATTTATTTATTTTTTGCCTGTGGACTGGGAATTCTGAAAGCTACTTGCTCTGTCTTCTCTACTACTGGCTTGCAAGGCTCTCAGCTACTTTGCCCCGGGGCAAGGTCTTCACAACAATCAGGCTTGTGTAATACAAGAATTATAGAGATAAGTGTAAGTTTTAAGAGAAGTTGGAAGTTGTCTTTAATGTGCAAGCATGGGCACATACTAGGAACTTTGGAGAGAAGATTGTGGAATATAGGGGGCAGAGGAGGAAGAGTTCGGAAAGTAAAACTGGCACTTCCTGTCCAAGCTCTATAATTTTACTATTACACTTGGAAGGGCCATGTGCTATGGACTTCTGGCTTTACAGGGGTGGGGGGATGTTCCAGGGCCTAGGATTTCAAGGGGTATGTCTGTTTTTGCTGAATCTAGGGTCTTGGGATTCCAAAGTTGGCCTATGCTCAGGTATGGAACCTGGTGCAATGAGGGGTGGGGTAGATGGTCAGCATTCTTCTGTGTGCTATTTTGTTTCCAGTTCCCTTTATCCTGGGAAAATTGACTTTCTTGGCCAACCTTTCAAGTTTTATTTGGCAGAAGTTCTCTCTCACTCCTTCCTGCTGTTTGTTTTTGACTCATTGTCATTTTGAGGCACTTTTTAAAGATTAGTTTGGAAGGATTGTCAGAGAGGTTTCAGTTCTTCATGCTACTAAACCACCATCTTGGCTCCACCTCTGACAACTTTAAAAAGAAATAATTCTTTAGCACTTGAACTTCTTTAAAATGAATGGCGAAAATGTATCTCCATAGTTTGAATGATTTTACAGACCCAAACATTTCTATTTATTCCACTAAACTGACTTCATATCATTTTAATGAAATAGGAAGTGAACAAAAAGAATTATGACCATTTCTTAAATGAACAGTGCTGTGAATACTAAAAATAAACCTACATATTTTGATATATAATCACTTTTACATGGTGTCAATGTGTATCCAAAAATATGTTCATTTCATTTGCTTAAAATTGTCATAATGGTTGATATTATTACTCATACAAGAATCCAGTCACTAAGCCAATGAATACCTTGCCTACTGCTGTTATGTTTAATTGCATAGATTCTGTCTAATGATTCATAGCCATGAATGTACTCTAGATGTTCTAATGATTCATTTATTTCCATATTCAGTGGATATATTATTTAATTTTCTTTTTTGCACATTATTTTATATGTTGCTAGCTTGATTTATCCGTGACTTTGGATTTAGAAGATCACATAGCCAAAAACTTATTTTAGAAGCCAATAACACTGATTACATGGTGGCAGTGTGGTTTAGTAGAAAGAATCCATATTTTTGAGCCAGAAGGTAATTGAACACTGACTCTAATATCTCAGTTTCCTCATCTTTAAAACTGGAATTAATGATTTCTAAAATCCCTTCAATCTCTGTTTTATGATTCTCTAATAAGTATACCACCAATAACAAAATAATATGATTCTCTAGTTTTCCACTTTTAAGTTAATGAAAAGAAACTTTAGAGGTTGTTTTCATTTCTTTGTACTGTCAAAATTATGTTTCTGAAGTAGCTAGGCATGACAGTATAGACATTAATTTAGATATATCCCTAGCCTCAGCTCTCAAAAAAGGTGAATAAAAGAAATGGAAATGATATTATTCTCATTCATAGACTATTTGAGAGCATTTAATTAAAAAAGGGAAAACTTCCAATAAGCATGACATTCATTTATCCATTCATTTTCTCCTCACACATATTTAGAGAATAAAATCATGATACAATTTTCCCACAGAATCATTGAATTTTATTGCTACAAGGGATCTAGAAATTGCTTCATCCTGTTCCTTCATTCTCTAGATTGGAAAACTAAAGATTATTAAGTTCTCTGTGGTATAACAATGCTGCATAAAATATATGAGGAATATAATTATCTGATAAAATAATAACACATTTTATTCATATAGAACTTTAGTTTTTTCTAAGTGTTTTTTTTTCATGTCATCTTATTTGACCTTCACAATTTGTATAGATAGTACAGACATACTTATTTATTGTGGACATAGAAGATCCAGGTTTAGAAAGAGGTTAAGTAACCTTTCAAAAATTAGATGATGAATAGCTGTGAGAGGAAGGACATAAGCCGTAAGATTTACAGCTTGAAGCACCTTGGAGGAAACAGAGTCCAATGCTGTCTTTTTACAAATGAGGAAATTGAGGAACAGGGAAGTTAAGTTTAGTATACCAGAGTGACATAAATAGAATATGAGGCAAGATTTGAAGTTATGTCTTTTTCTCTCTCAAGACTATCATTTTAACCACTGAGCAAAGCAAACCACCTTGCTACCTCAATGAATCTTCTGATTTCCTGCCCAAAGATGTTTCCTTGAATTTTCCTATATCACCTACCCAGTAAGTGGTAGAACTGGAACTAAAATTCATATATCATGACTCCCAAGTCAGTAACGTTGTCATGACTCTTTAATGCCACATTTTGTTCATTTCTCAATTCTGGAGCATTTCCACAAAAGCCTTCCCCTAAACAAAGACAACTTTATGTTTTCATTTTAGAAACTTTTTTGGAATCACAAGAAGAGCATTTAAATCTCAGTCTGTTTTTTCATGGCTTTTCAATCCATGAGCACATCATTTGACCTTTTTTTGCTTTCTATTTCTTCTGTAAAAAGAATAGGCTATGCTACATAATATGGAAAGTTCCTTTTAAATCCAGCCTGTATCACCCAGTTTTACTATTTATGTGCCTTGAGAAAGGAGTCTGAAATAATTGGTACAATACTTGAAATTTTATTCTGTGAAACACCACTGGTCTTGGTTGAGGCCAAATGATGCTGGATCTAGTCAAATTGCAAGCAAGTTGCTCCAAGAAACTGAGAAATGGTGTGGCAGGATGGTAACCACCCTGGATTTGGAATCAGGAAGATCTGGGTTCAAATTTTGCCTTAGCTATTAGCTGAGTTCCTCTGCTCAAACCACTAGACACCATCAGTCTTGGTTTCCTTATCTGTAAAATGAGGGAATTGGACTAGGTAGCCTCTATGGTTCTTTCTAACTTTAAATCTATTTCTCCCATTTATTGTGGATATTTGACCTGGATAAAATGAGGCAGAAGAGGGACATAATAAATGGATTCAAGTAAATAAAAGGTTTTCCTCTTGGAAAAAAAAAACAAACATTTTTTTTGTTGGTGTTAAAGTACAAAATTAGAAACAATTATGAGAGGAACTAACAAAGACAAATTTAACTTTTATATAAAGGTTTTTTAACTAATAATCATATTTGTTCAAAAGCACAAAAACCTGACACAGAAGGTAATCCTATCCTAAGTAAAAACTGAATAATCATTTGTCTGGGATGTTGTAGAATTCTGTCACTAGATTTTGGTACCCTTACATTTGAATATTTACTGTCTCTCAATAGCATATATGAATTTGAAATCTTTTTGTGCATAAATTTCAATCTAATATTTAAATTCTAAATATATTTATGCTAATAAGATTTACTTTGATTTTTAGATGGATCAGCAATCTCATTGATGTTGGTAGTCCCTATAATAGTGCAGACTGTAACTCATCTTTTCCAGTTATATGACTTTTGAACCATTATAAAATCTTCAATAGTGAATCCTTAAAAAATTTTGGGATAGATCTTCTAGAGATATGACATCACTTGATTACCAATGTAACACATGGGTTGACTATGTTTCTTGTTCATACATCTCTCTGATTATATTCTTTATGCTGTTTTTCCTTAGAAATTTGTTAATGCTGTGTTATAGCTAATGTGTATCCACTATGGAGGGCATCATTACTCTTTAAGTGACCCTCAACTTTGATTGTTTGTGTACTATAATATTTGATATACTGCATGGAGAACAGAATAAGGAAATGCATTTTTCATTTAGATGGGCCTTTATTAGGCCTCATTTTTCAAATACATGGAGAAATAAGTCAAATATATCATAATCCAAGTCTTTCTTCATTGGATAAATAGTCCAAAGGTATAAACCAGTGATGGGCAAACTATTCCCCGCAGGCCAGATGCAGACCATAGTTTTCCCATGGCCTGGATCTGGCAAGGCAGCGATGGGAAAACTATGGCCTGGATCTGGCCCACGGGGAATAGTTTGCCCATCACTGGTATAAACAGACAATTCTCAGACTAAATAATTAAAGCTAACTATATCATGGGGAAAAAAACCTCTAAATCACTACTAATTAGAGAAATGCAAATTTACACAACTATACGGTATCACCATATCCAATTGACTATTTATTATAGAAAATGAAAATTACAAAATTGGAGGGAATGTAGGAAAATTTGAGACATCAGTGTACTGTTGGGGAAAT
The DNA here is from genome assembly GCF_016433145.1 of Gracilinanus agilis. Taxonomy (NCBI): domain Eukaryota; kingdom Metazoa; phylum Chordata; class Mammalia; order Didelphimorphia; family Didelphidae; genus Gracilinanus; species Gracilinanus agilis. The sequence goes on along the minus strand of NC_058135.1, from coordinate 142,424,702 downwards.
TATGAACTGATTCAACTATTCTGGAGAGCAATTTTAATCTGAGCCAAAATGACTATAAAAGCTTTTATACCCTTTGACCTAGCAATGTCTATGTCTGTATCTGAAAGAGATAAAAAAAAAAACAACAAAAAAACAAAGTATCTATAGGTACAAAAATATTTATAGCCCTTTCTCTTCTGGTAAAGAAATGGGATACCTATCATTTGGGAAATGGCTGAATAAGTCATGGTATATTATTATAATGAAATATTATTGTTATAAGAAATGATGAGCAAGATTTCATAAAAAAAATGAAAAAAACTTACATGAACTGATACATAGCAAAGTAAGCAGAACTAGAAGAACATTATACACAGTAAGAGCAATATTATATGATAAGCATCTGTGAATAAATTAGTTATTCTCAAAAATGTATTGATCTAAGTCAATTTCAAAGATGTGATGAAAAAACATTCCCTGCTTCCAGAAAAAAAAAAAGAACTGGAGTATGAATCCAGACCACTTTGTTCAGTTTCATTTTCTTCATTTTTTTTCACTTTCTTCATTTTTTCTGTTCAACTTTTCCTCCACAAAATGATTTCTATGGGAAAATGTTTTACATGATCTCATATGTAAAATTAACATCAGATTGCTTACTGTCTCAGTGAGGAAACGATGAAAGGGAGATAGGCAGAGAGGGAGAAAATGTGGGACTCAAAATAGAAAAACAATTTTAGAAAATGTTTTCACATGTAACTGAGGTAAAAATTAATATAACTATCATAAATATGATAATATAATGTATTTATTAAAATTTATAATAATATAGTATTTAAAGAAAAATAATAAAATATTTTTAAAGGTGGGCCTTTATTTCATGAAGAGGTTTATAGTCATATATATATATATATATACACACTCAAAGCTAATATTTATTACTAATTTGAAAATAAATCAAATGACTATCATATGAAGTAATAAAACATAAGATTAAATGTAATTCCTTGAGAACACAAAATACATTTTGGCATCTATCTTTATTATTGTTAATAAAATACAGAACTCCAACTATTTATTAATAATTTTATTTGTATCAATTCTTGTTGGAAAATGTGATGTTAATCTTTCTAAAGATGTGACATTTCAACAACATCCTGAAGAAAAGACATGAAATTGGTTGATATAGTAACTTTTGTTAAAATGTAGACCATGTTATCAACTCTTCCTGCACTCTTTAACTGAAGAACTTTAAGATAGATAGCTAGAATTATAAACCAGTAATGTAAGTTACTTCCACATATCAAGGTCAAGGAGAGGAAGATAAACCATCCCTCTCCTGAAGAAAAACAAAAGAAAAAAATTATTTTGTTCATTGAGCAAGGAGACGTACTTTTCTAAATGTTTACATAAATTGAAAATGCTTCATAATTCTTTTTGGTATTGTAAATGAAAGCTTCTAAATTATTAACCTTTATCATCTCACAATTTTCTTTTTTGAGGAGGAAGGGTTCTATGGTTTCCTTCCTCATAAAAAAAGCCATGTTTGCTAAAATGAATATCAATTCCCAAAAGTTTGACCTCAGTTTCCAACATGAAGTCTAGGAGATTTAGAATAGCTCTGTTCCTAGCAACAGATTTATTTGACAGGAATTAAGTATTTTCTATGTGAGGTTTCAAATCACCTTCTCAATTAACTTTGCTTTTATAAGCTTTAATGAAAGCAGCTATAAAAACAATGAATCTATTACTATTGTTTTCAGGTGCATAATCAGTGAAGAATGGACACTTCTTGGGACATCCCTTATGCAAAAGATTTTCATGAACCTGATAAAACTTCATAATTATTTTTAAGGGTACATGAAGAAAACAAATCTGTAGAGATTCTATTCTAATTACAGTAATTATCCTTTTCAAGAATAAGAGGTATTTTAATTTTGGATTATGTTACAGAAGCATGGAATGTTACATTTAAGACCTTAGAGATCATTTATTTTAGCCTTCTTGTTTCACTAATTAAAGAAAATGAGTATCAGAGGGATTAAGTGACTTGTCCATAATCATGAAACTTATATAAGGTAGAACTGTATTTTTCAAATACCTATATTTGTTATTATTGGAATTATCATTGACATATTCTTGTGGGAGGATTAACCTTACAGAAAACCTTTATAAGTATGTTTAGAATTGGGAGGGACTTCAGAAGTCATGTAGTCCAATAACCACATTTTTACAGATAAGGAAAATGAACTCAAGGAGATTGAGAGATTTTCTAAGTTCATATGGGTATTATCAAAAGTGGAACTTGCACTCTGATCTTCAGAATCCAGATTAAACAATATTTAGTGCCACACAACAAAATGGGTGACCCAGAATTATAATCTGAAAATATATAATTACATGAACAAATCCTAGAACCAGATAGTGAAGAATAAGGCTTACAACACTTGAATTAATTCCAGTGGAGGGAGAAATATGTATGATATTCTGTGGCACTAAAACTAAAGGAGGACAAAACAAGGAATTCAGAAAGCAGATGAATAACTAGGCAAAGAGGCAAGATATAGTAATAATGGGTTAACTCTCCCTGCCAAAAACAGAAGAACTAATCCTTGTCAATGATAATTTCATCTTTGAGACGATAGAAGAATCATCATGAGGAAGAATTATTTTTGGACTCGATTCTACAGATGGGAGGTCTTGGGCTCAAATCTGGTCTCAGACATTTTCTAGTTTTGTGACCCTGGGAAAGTCACTTAACCCCCACTACCTAGCCCTTATTACTCTTCTACCTTGGAACGAAGACACAGTATTAATTCTAAGACAAAAGGTAAAGTTTTTTTTTTAAAGATAGTGTGATACTAGTGGTGGGTTCATGTTACTTGGTCAAGAGGTACCAATTTCCAAAGGAAAAGAAAGAACTGAAAGATAGGTTTGTTAATCCATTGTGTGTTATCCACAGAAAAACTGTGGAGAAGAGAAACAATGTTGTAGTAATGAAGAATGGAAATTTATATATCATTTTTTTGGGGGGGGGGAAAGAGAATCTGAGAAGAGCAGGCCCCTGAAAATGATTTAGATTCCTAAAAATGCATAATTAAAGGACTGTTTTGTAAACATCTATGTTTTTTTAGGGTAAAAACATTGTATTAGGAATTGGAAATACCTGAATTTAAATCCTTCTTCAGACACTTACTAACTCTCTGTTCCTAAGCAAATCATATATATTCTCTAAGACTCTATTTCCTCATATATAAGAAGGAGAAAAGATTAGTCCCTGCCTCACAGTGCTGCTATGAGAAGAAAGTGAGATAATTCACATAAAGTACTTTTCAGACTGTAAAATTTTATATCAATATTAGATGTTATCATATTATTTTATTAATATCATCTCCATTTATATAATGAAAAGAAGCAGTGATAACAAACAGCCAACATGGCTACACCAAGAATGTTCATTCACCTAGAAAGGCTATCCTTTCTTTTTGATGGAGTTCATAAAGTAGTACTTTTTATACTTCTGACATTGTTTATGATACTTGAAAAATATTTGGCAAAACGCTTTATGCTATATAAATAGGTATAATGATAATGAAGGAAGAAAAGAAGCATTTTAAAAGCATTCACAATGTGGCAGAAACTATGTTAAGTGTTTTACAAATATTAAATAATTTGATCCTTCACAACAATCTTTCAAGGAGGTATTATTATGATCCCCATTTTACAGTTAAAAAAACTGAGGAAGAAAAAAGTTAACTAACTTACCAAAAGTCAGACATAGTAACTGTCTTAAGTCAGACTTAAACTTACATTTGGTTCAGATTTGACTCCATATTCAATGGCTCATCCATTTTGCCACTTAAACACCATGCTGATAATTACTGTCATATAGAGATAAGGGAACATATCCTGTAAGTAAATTTTTGAGGGATCTCAAATCTATGCCATATCTAAATTTCTTTTTTGTTTTTTCATTTTTTAAAACATTTATTAATATTCGTTTTTAACATAGTTACATGATTCATGCTCCTACTTTCTCCTTCACCCCCCTCACACGCCCTCCCATAGCCGACGCACATTTCCACTGGTTTTATCATGTGTCGTTGATCAAAACCTATTTCCAAGTTGTTGATATTTGCATTGGTGTGGTGGTTTCGAGTCTACATCCCCAATCATGTCCACCCCAACCCATGTGTTCAAGCAGTTGTTTTTCTTATATGTTTCCTCTCCTGTAGTCCTTCCTCTGAATGTGGGTAGCGTTCCCTTCCATACATCCCTCAGAGCTGAAAGAATTTGGTTTAGTTAGAAAAATAGAAGATTTTAGAGCTAGAATTGAGTGCAATGGGACATGATAACTTGTTGACACCGTATGAAAGTAGGCCATATGACATAGGCATTATGTATGTTCTAATTGATTCTGAAGGACAGAACTAGGAGCTAAGAGTAGAAATTTAGAAGTGGTGATCTTAATTCCAATGTAAGGGAACGCTTCATAATAATTACAGTGATTCAGAACTTGGGAGATGGAGTTTTCTCCTTTTAGAGACAGTCAAGTGAAGATATAAGATCTAACAGGGATTCTTGGTTAGGTTAGGTAATCAAATTGTCTTTTTTATTCTTTTATGTTTTAATGCTCTGAATAATGATTTATCAGGTACATTTATATTACAGAGTATATCAAATTCTGCTGTGTTTGTAATTCATTGTTTCTTATTTCAAGTATTTGCATGATTTTTAAAAAAAAAGTATTTGACACAGAGTATCTTCCCAGTCATTCCTGGAATGAGGTTAGAGAAGTAACAAAAAAGTAGAATCAGAGATGACTTTCTAGAAAATTAATAAGTAATTGACTTAAATTTAGCCCTATAACCTCCCTGATCATTTTGTGCAACATCTTTTTCTAGCATATACTCAACTCTGTTCTCTGTTTTCTGCTCTCTCTCTCTGTCTGTCAGTCTCTCTCTTTCTCTCTGTCAGTCTCTCTCTCTCTCTCTCTCTCTCTCTCTCTGTCTTTCTGTCTCCCTCTCCCTTTCTCTTACACATATGTATATATATAACATTTTTAATCATTTTTGTCTGGGTCAAGAACTGACCTGTTAGCCCAGGTCACTTTTCACATTAGCCAAGGTGCTCACATATCCTGGGGTGATTTCTCAAAGATGATAACTTGCGTTTATTTTCAGCCTTTGGGTGCATTACCCTTGCATCCTGACAAGCACCCTTATCAGCAAGCAGAGAAAATAGACCTTCCTTGCTCTTCTCTGCCCTTCCAAAGCAATAAGTGAGATAAGATTCTATTTTGCTAGACCCTTTTGCTTATTCCCTTCTTTCCATTGTGGTTTCATAGCCTAACCTAATAAATGCATATCTTTTCCAACAGCAACCTTGCTAATCCAGCTATCATTTCTGTCCTTTGAAAGATACGGGGTTAGGGAGAGACTGTTAAACACACACTCACACACAGACACACACAGAGTAATTCTCACTTTGCTTAATATTTGTCTTTTTTTTGCATGAAAAGTCTGGAAGCTCAGAGGAGGGGCTTATGTTCTCTTTTGCCTATTAACTCAAATGCAGTTTCTTAGTAGAATGTCTAGGAGAATGTTTGTCTCAATGTATTATCATTAAAAAGAGTATATATTTTTTTCTGAGTTCATTGAGTTTCTGAATGAAGATGGACATGATAAATTGAAGTCAAATGAGGCTGAAACTAATAGTAAATAATTTCCTTTAATTAAACATTTTTTAATCATACAGCGATGTGAACAGTCTTCAATAGGGGTACAAGACAGGATTGTGTTTTAAGTATCAAAATTTGCTTTGACTGTAATATGCTCTTGTGATCAATTGTTTCCTTTGATTATTGCAACAAAATATTGGGAAATCTTCTTCCCAAATATCCCAACACAAACACAGACACACAAGTTATCTTTAATCTATATTAGAGAAAGTTTGTTAAACCACCTATGCAGAGTGTTATTCAAAGTTCATGATAAAAAATCCAATCCAGACATTTTTCTAAATATATTATAGTTTTCCCTTTAACAAGACCTCTTTAGAATAACTAAAGACGTTTTTAAAGGGAAAAAAAACTTTCATGAATATTCATTTCTTTTTTAAGGACAAGAAAATTCATTTCACAATGGGAAATGCTGGCTTCCCTGGAGAGAAAGGAGCAATTCTAAGGAGTTCATGTTTTGCCAAAAACAAAGCATCAAATTTCTAGCATGACCATGAAGTAATACTGCCTCTTTATTTACTAATCAGTCCATGCAAGTGTATCTTAGGAGCATTTACATTGTCTGTGGAATGCTGGACTGATGGAAGGATCTGGACTTAAAATGGCCTTGCTCTTGATGGATGAGAACTCAGCCAAGATTTTGTAATACTAAGTAACACTAATTGGGATTCTGTAATTTGAGGACTGCTTCTCTGAAGATGAAAGTGAGCTGATTGATACATTCAGTGCAAGGCCTCAGTCAAATATTTAGAGGACACATACTCACACAGGCAGGCAAATCACAGCATGGGAGAGAGGCATGGTGAGTTTTACAGCCCTGGTATTCATGTTCTGATGTGATCTTCTTTGATCCAGAGAGTCAAAGGAAAGGAAAACCCATGAGTGTGAGCAGACTTCTCCACAAAATTTTGTCATTTCTATGGATGAATTTCTTGATGAAATGATGAAAAGGTATTATTTCAGTGCACATAAGTTTGCATAATCTGATCATTATTTTTGCATAATTTTCAAAAATTGGGCACAGAGTAATTCAGGGTGTAATCATCCATGAAAAAAATTGTATAAAACAGCCAATCACATCAGGCATTTTAAAAATGTTCATTGACATGAGTATTGTAGGAAAGATTTTCTGTGCCAGGCTAATCCAAACATTTTATCAGGACTTAGCCAATTCGAGGCAAACAGCAATTGAGGTATAGGCAGCCATGTGACTGGTGAAAGCAGCCAACTAGAGAAGTTATAGATATTCCACTGTAAATAACATAAAGTAATTGCTAAAATATCACTAATTTCTAAATCAGGAAAACTTATAAAAGGACATAGAGAAGGGCAAGAAGCAAACAAATTAACACATTAAATTTGTTTAAATGAAGATGTAAGTGAGTTTTTGGTTTAACATAGCAACTTTTTATCATGTGTGATAGTTAAAATTGGTTTTGGTCAAATTAGTGATATTTTAGCAATTACTTTATGTTATTTCCAGTGGAATATCTAGAACTTTCTCTAGTTTGCTACTTTCACTAATCATATTAAAATAGAAATGAAAATTAATTTTAATATTACCTTTAAAAAAGTAACATTTTCAATAAGTAATCTGATGCAAGCATTACATCACAATCTGGAAATAACTGGAAATAAGTTGTAGTTGCCATTTATCATAATTAAAAATTAAACTTTGAGTCTGTTAGCAGCTTTAGTAGCTTTATTATAGCAAAATAGAGAAAGTAAAGAGAGGGAAATGTAGGAAGGAGGTAGAAAATATTGCCTAGCTAAATACCCTAAGTCCAAATCTGAGTACCTCCAGACTGTGAGTGTGAATTCAAATGTGAATCTCACTAGCCCATGAGAGTGAATTCAGCCAAGTTCAGCAATCAAGAGAGTCTGATGCCACAAAGACTGAGCCTCGACCCAAGAGAGTCACAGAAGCTGAAATCCTCAAGCTGCCAATGCAGAATCCCTCCTTCAGCAAGAATCTCCAATGCAGAATCTCCAAAACTGAAATCCCCAACATAGAATCACCCAATGCAGATGGAAATTTTTCAATTTTTTCTTTTCTAAAACATATTAGCTACATATTTAGTATTAATAGACTTTTAAAAACAAGACTATAGTTTTCTTGGTTTTACCATATTGTCTCTATTTTATAATCATAAGGAGTCTTAAGATTATTTTATCAGATTTATAAAATATACTAAAGCATCTTTTTGTTTTTTTACTCCAATATTTTTATTAACTTATTTTTTTGATGTTTACATTAAAATTTCCATATATCTCACCTCATCTCTCACCTCCCTGCATCATCTAACAAATAAACAAACAAAAAAACAAATATATATAAATTATTTATTTTTTGTTTATATTCATCAGTTCTTTCTTTGGAGGTGGACATTCACAAGTTATTCTTCAAATATTAATTCTATAGCTGTATAAAATGTCCTCTTGTTTCTACTCATCTTGCCCTTCATAATTTAATGGCAGTCTTTCAAAGCTAAAGCATCTTTTTAAAAGAATCATACATTTCCCTTCCCTAGAATTGATTGGTGGTAATGTGTCTTCATATCCAGGCTCTCTCTGAATTAGACTCTCTCCTTTTCCTATACTTGTCTGACAATTTCTTCTCCCGCATTTCTCAGCCATTGTCATCACTTTTACATTTGGATAAGTATAAGGATAGCAAGCAACACAATAGGAAAAGATAAGCCCAAGAAAAGGATAGAACACTGTGATGGGACCCTATGGATAACAGCCTTGGATTGGGCAAAGGAACTCATGTGACTGGGTACTATATATTATAGGTACAGTGAAAGACCACATGATATCGATAAAAGACTCTTGATATGGTCATGGGCTATTATCTCAGGGACATTGGCTGCTGCTTCTTATAATAATAAAGAGAGCCTCTGCCAAAACTGTAATAATAATAAGGAGCTAGTAACCAATGTTATGATAGAAGGAGAGAGAAAGAGTCTATGAGGTGAGACTCTCTTCTACCTCTCCCCTCCCACTGGATATATACTGAAAGACTTCGAGGGGGTGTCACCCCGAAACTGGGTGACCTGGATGGTCGTGCTGCCCCACACAAGTTGGGGACAAAGATGAGGTATGTGGTACTTCAATCTGATTCTGAATGAGGACATGGTTCACTGAAGCCTCCCCTGAGGTCAGTCAACTTCACAGCGGGTGGTCCGGCTTCAAGATGGATGCAGTCAGACCAAGCTGAGATTTCCCTCCCCCTCGTTGTCTCTCAGGTACTCTGAAATGCTATTTTACTAATAAATTGCTTTTATTATTCGCAATTTAGGGGTTGGGGAAAGGGGTTAAGGGTAGAGGGATTTTGGGATGCCTTTTTCTCTATTTCTATGGGGTCTGTCACACGGGTAGGAACCTTTGGGGTTCCTACTCCTAAGCATCTCCCCTCACCCCTTCTCCTTCTGTTTCTGTTTCTATCCTTTTTATAATTGTAAGTTTTGACTGAAAGGGGATCTCTCAGCAAGATTGGGTAATGGAAGAAGGAGATTAAGATATTGTTCCCAAAATGGAGTTTAAAGACTTAGCTCACTTGATTATTGAAGTCTTGCTGGGAAAGAAGCGATGGGATGCCTTTGACCAGGAAATTGGGGTATCAGTGTCCGAAGAAAGATCCTCAGGAAGCCCCCAGGACTGGATCTGAGCTGAGATGTCCTCCTCCTCTTTCTTCTCTCAGTCTTCTGCCAGCAACTTTCTCCTCACTTTTCCTCCAGAGAATCTCCCAGAATTCCCTCTTGTCTCAACAGTCACCAACTGTCAGCCACTCCTTCTCTGGCTCCTTCTGTCCCATCTCCCTTGCACAAATCCCATTCTTACATTCTTCAGTATGGGGGAAATATGAACCTGAAAACCAATTTTGGGGGGCAGCTGCATAGCTCAGTGTATTGAGAGCCAGACCTAGAGACAGGAGATCAAAGGTTTATATCTAGCCTCAGACACTTCCTAGCTGTGTGACTTTGGATAATTCACTTAATCCCCATTCCCTAGACCTTACCACTCTTCTGTCTTGGAACCAATACATAGTATTGATTCCAAGGTGTAAGGTAAGAGTTTTGGAAAAAAAGAAAAAAAAATTGGAGGCTTTGGACAAATTCACACTTACTCCACCCTGATTATGAATTAGTTGGTGATTAAATGCCCCATATATCTCTAGGAGAGGAAACAAAGAGATAGAAAATTGCTCTTGAATACAGAAGGCAAGAAAGTGAATTCTCACTCTGACACTTAGTAGCTGAATGACCTTGGCAGGCTACTTCATATCTCTGAGTATTCTTGTCTATAAAGTAATAAGAATACATATCCTACCTCCCTCATTGGGTTTTTCTGAAGAGATCAATTTACAGTTTACAAAGTACTATATAAATGTGAGCTATTGTTATTATTCTACTACCTTAGCCATGACCTCTTTTTATTGCAACAGAGTGAGATTAGATTTGTGAATAGTACCATTTTCTAATGCTATGGTGACTGAATATAGGAGGGAAGCATTACATTCTTCCTTATCCCATTAAAGTCACTCTTCAGACCCCTCTTCCACTCATACTTAGGGAAGGAGCAGCCAGGCTTAGCAAAACTCAAGACTTGAATGTACTTCACAAGGTTGTCTTATTCACATTCCATTGACATATGAGATGCTACTCTTCTTACTGGATGAGGCTTTGTTACACATCACCTGAAGAAATAATTGTTTGACAACAGTTTGGGGAGATGCTGGCAGCTGGTTATCATTTGTTCTATAACACAAGAAAATAATAAGATAGAATAAGGTAGTGATAGGCACACCTGTGGGCCAGATGCAGCCACCTGAAATGTTCTATCTGACCAAGTGACATTATTCATATTCTGACGAATACAATGAGTAGGATACAATACAATGAAACTTCGAAAGAGTTGCCTTAGAAACAGACTGAGAAATGAGCATTTCCTTTTCTTTGGCCCCCTCTTTAGAAAGTTTGCCCATCACCGGCATAGAGGATACTCTTCACCTTTAAAACCCATCCAGATATCCATCCCCAAAACTATGTGTTTCTAGAAGTTTCCTGAATAATATTTGACACAAAGATTTTGAAAATTATATACATAAATAATATATAGGTGTAGATGGGATGTAAACATATTTACAATACATGGTTATGCATGTGTATATATATATATATATGTGTATATGTATGTATATATGTCTATTTCAATAGATATAAGATAATAGGCTATGTCTGATGATTTTAATAATTCCCAGGGGGTTTCTTAACACTTAAAAATTTTTAATTTTTAAAGTTGCATTCTCCCAGTGGTGTGATATTTCTTTGAATCATGGAAAACTGTACTCTTTGAAGAATCAAACCAGCAGATGGCCCAAAGGGCCATGGGGAGTCAAATAGTGAGAATAAATATGTGACATGCTATAAATACCGAGTTATATAAAAATAAAAAGACAGCAGAAAAGTCTTTCCACATAAATGACCTTAACACCAAGGGGAAAGAAGTTTCCAAGAGTAGTCTTCTAATATGTGCCTAAGCATGGCAGTGTGGTCATCTTTTCCCACGTAGGGCCACTGGAGACCTTTAGCCCTCCAATCCAATCTCCCATTAGTTTGTGAGCTCCTTGAAGCAAAGACTATTTTTGTTTTTCTTTCAATATCCCATGGTTAACAAAAGTATTTGGCATATAGTAAACATTTAATTAAAATTTGTTGATTTGCTAAGGGATATCACTCATGAAATGTCTGGTCAGAAAGAGAGGCATTCATTTAGTAGAGTGAAGAATAGCGGTTGGACACTTCATACCCTGGTACTTACAGAATATTAAACAACCTAGAGTAGAGGCTACATATAATGTAAGTAGAATTTCTTTTGGAGGTCCTCCAATAGTATCTTCTGAAATGTTCATTCTATTTTTGGACCTAGATGTTGATTTTATAAATCAGTTATCTGGCATTAAAAAGGTAATTAATAAAAGTTTGTTGATTTCCTTGCATTTAAATCTGGTCCTTTTTTCTCTCTTATAGAATGGCAACTTCCTGTAGTCTTAGCTGCAAATGGGTAAGTGCAGTATTACTGCATTGTATCCTACAGACTAGTAGGATGGAAATTATAATTGATTAGACCCTAATACAAGGGCCTGTTATAATTTTATTTTTTCTTCAAAATAATTTTATGTACATAACTTTGATATTTTGATTTTGATTTTAATGCCTTTCTTTTTCAAAAGCTTCAATTTTCTTCTATTGATTTTTATATTTTTTCTTTCTTTTTTTCTTTTGAAGCTTAAATATCCCCTCTCTGCTTCTTTTCCCCATTACTCCCACTTTCCTATTTGAATTGAGCAAAACAATTCTAAATTTCTGTCATATGTTATCCCTTCACACTCATGAAGACAGCTATCATGCTTCTCTCCTGTGTCTTCTCTTCTCCAAGGTAAACTTCCCAGATGTGGAGTTTTGTATTTTTTTTAATCTTTATACAATCTTAGTCATCTTCATCTGGGCACATTATATACTGGAAATATATATTCTAAACTATACTGCCCAGAACTGAATGTAAAAGTCCAGATATTATCTATTCATATTAAAATTTGGAGTACTACAGAACTATCACCACTTTCACTCTAGAGATTATTATTTTGATCAACTTAGATCATATTTCCTTTTGGACTACTATCTCACATTATTGACTGACAGTGTCTTATCCTGCCTCAGAAATTTACTATCTATTAAACCCCAGCAAAGTCAGTACTTTTTGAGTTTCAGTTTTCTTATCTACAAAGTTATTATTATAATACTCCCACATGAGATGGTAATGTATAAAATTATTTTGAAAACCTTAAAATGTGATATAAATATTTAAGTATATTAGCAAAGTGGAACTTATTATCCAATTAATTCAAAAAATCTTTTTCACAAAATCTAGCATTGAGAATTTACCTGAAAATAATAAATATAAAGAAAGGAAATTTAAAAAATAAAAGGAAAGAGAACACTAAGGAAGTTTTCTTTGATGGGACTTGCTTATTTCTAAAGACTTTCTTATCTCTTATTCCAATGAAAATAATATTTTTTCCTGGGGCTTTGACAATTCAAGTTCAATCTACATGCTGTAGCAAATGTTGAATCTTTCTTAAATGTAGTTTTTTTTTCAAAATCATAAAATCATTCTACTTTTAGTTATGGGGAAGAGAGGAAACATTTATTAAACACTTTCTATATATGAGATTAGGAGGCAGCTAGGGGACTCAGATAGAATTCTGGGCCTGGAGTCAGGATGATGAGTTCAAATCCAGATTCAAATACTTAGTAGCTTTATGACCATTGGCAAGTCACTTAACCTCTGTTTGCTTCAATACATTGTATAAGGATGCAGCAAACCACTCTAATACCTCTATGTACAGGATTGGTGTGTGGTGGTCCATGGATTCATGAGAAGTCATGAAAAGTAACAATACTTTACAAGTACTTTAAAAAAATCTCATTTGATCCTCATAACAATCCAGAAAGGCAAGTGTTATTAATATTCCCAATTTATAGTAGAAAGAAAATTAAGCAACCAGAGGTTAATATGACTTATCTGGGATTAGAAGATATGTGAACTAATAACATTTATATAGAATTGTATAATTTATATTTATATATAATTATATAATTTGAAAAGTTCAATATTTATTTATCTCATATGAACTCCAAAGTAAACTTTCATAGGTTTTGCCATGCTTTTATTTTCTTTTCTGAAACCATCTCCTTCATAATTTCTTAAAGCATCATAGAATTCCATAATAATCCCATGCCACAACCTGTTTAGCTATTCTCCAAGTCATGAATATTCCCTCAATTTAATATTTTCCAACCCTAAAAAGAGCTGATATAAATATTTTTGTTTACATAGAACCTTTACATTTTTCTTTGATCTCTTTGGGATACAGACCTAACACTGGTATTTCTGAATCAAAGGGTATTGTTATAGGGGACTTGGAAGATGTAATATGGGGATTAGGTAGGATTTAATAGGGAGGTTCAGGATATAATATGAGGCTGAAGCTAGGGCAGTAACTGGTAGGATCAGGGAATAAGACAAGGCAAGGGAACCAAGGCTGGAGGTAATCAAGGGAATAGACTAGGTAGTAGGGAAGTTAAGGCAATATATTGGATAAGGAAGGTTCAATGATGAAGGATGATAGTTGAGGTGGCAGGAGAAATAATGTAATGTCTGAGTTCAGGGAGTATCACACTGAGGTAACAAGGGTTTCAAGGGAGAGGATGAATTAATCTAAGCAGACAAACAGCAGCAGGGAAATACAGACTGGGACTTAGGTTAAAGATGAAATACTGAAGGGAAATAGACTGATCCCTTCAAGTAAGGACACTATACAGCCAAGTTAGAATCAGCCAAGACAGATTGAAATTGACTACAGGCTTTAGTCAGTATCACAGGAAGGGACTTGTTTTGAAATTACACTTCCTTCAAAATGGATGCCCTCAGCTTCCTTCAAACCCAGAAAGTATGTTATTTCTCTTTCTCCTTCCTCCCTCTCTTACCAATTAACTAATGAAATAGGAAAAGGTCTTGTTTAAACACAAAAGGGGTTTATTGTCTTCTAGGATAGATTGACAGGATAGAGGATCAAGTTCTCTAACAGCAACTTAGAGAAACCTCAGGTGGGGGAAGGGAAGCAGGAATGTGAGACTGAGAAAGGACCTGCCTTTACTCAGCTCTCAAGGTGATTTTGAAATCAAAAGAGGTTTGGAAGTTGGATATAAAGACTCAATAAATAATTTGTTGCCAGGGTAGGACTGAATTCTCACAGATTTAAACTAACTCTCTTATTCACTCTCCTATTCACTCTTCTCAGATATTCAGGTAAGGGAAATGAAGGTAGGAAATAAAGTAGGGCCGGGAGATTCAAAGGATTTATCTAAATTAACAAATCTCAAAAAACTGCAAAACTAAGCTAGGTTTCAATCTCAAGAAGAAGGAGCTCAGCTGGACTCTGGTTCCCTCCACGAGTTCCCAAGTCCAACTGAAAACTTTCCCAAGATTCTAAAACCTTAACTGACAATAGAAATTCTGCAAAAGCAGTTGTGCCCCCACTCTACACCACAGTATACATAGTTTTGTAGTTCTTTGGACAAAATTGCAAATTATACCCCATAATGTTTGAACCAGTTCACTACTCCACCATCATCATTCATGTTTTCCCTTATCACCTCTGCATTTGCCATTTCTAATAGTTGTGCACTGGTACCAAAAAAACTATTTTACTTTGTATTTCTAAAATCATTAGTGATGAGAGCATTATATACATTATATACTTTGATCATTTATAAATTAGGGAATGATTCTTGTTCTTTTAAATTTGTTTAAGTTCTATGCTCATATAATTGTTGTTAAAATTTTAATACTATCTATCATGACTTTTAGCAAGATATAGTTTCCCTGCTTATTTATTTTACTCAGGTCTATTTTTGCTTTTTCTTTGTCTGAGATTATGATTGTTACCCCTATGTTCTTTTTTAATTCAGTGGAATTGTATTAGATTTTTCTAAAGCCCTAAATTTTAACTCTGTGTCTTTCTCTTTCAAGTATGTTTCTTGTAAATAACACATAAATAGATGTTGCTTTCTAATTCATTGCTATCTGGTTCTATTTTATGTGTGAGTTCATATCATTGAATAGTTCCCTCTTTGCCATTTTCTTCCATTTTTCATTTTTTACCCACACAGGTGTATTGCTTCTAAGCATTGTCTCCTTTAATCAGCCCTCCTATTTATTCTCCCCTTTCTCTACTCCTCTTTTCCTCCTATTTCCTTATTGGGGAAGTTATATTTCTATACTCAACTGAATGTGTGTATATACATTCCACCTCATAATGTTTTATGAGAATGAAGTCCAAGCATTTTCCTGCAATGCTACCATTTTCTCTCCATTGTAAAATCTCTTCCTTGAGCATCACTTTTAAATTGAGAAAAACTTCTCCATTTCCCTTTCTTCTAGTACATCCCTCTTTGTTAATCCTTCCTAATTTTGGAGATAATTCCCAAACAATTGACTAACATCCATGCCCTCTATCTTTGCAAACTCTTTTTAACATCCTTAAAATGGTAAAGTTATTAGGAATTATTATGTATCATCTTCCCAAATAGGAATAAAATCAATTTAAATTTTTGAGACCCTTATAATCACTCTTTCATCTTTACCTTTTTATGCTTCTATTGAGTCTTGTGTGTTTGAATGTTAATTTTCCTATTTAGCTCTGTTCATTTGTATAAATCAGGAAGACCTGAAAATTCTCTATTTCATTGATATCAATTTCCCCTCAGAGGGAAAAATACATATATATTCAGTTTGTTTGGGTCATTTATTCTTGATTGTAATACTAACTTAACCCCATTTGCCTTCTAGAATATCATGTTGCAAGCCCTCCTTTCATGTGGAAGACTAAATATTCTGTGTATCTTACTGTGGCTCTATGGTATGTAAATTGCAACCTTCCAAACGCTTGAAACATTTTCCCTCTCATCTGGGTATTCTGGTAATAGATATAATATTGCTTGGGGTTTCATTTTATAATCTTGTTTAGTTAATAATCTATGCATTCATTAAATTTCTATTTTTTTCCTGGATATAAGAAATTAAGGCAGTCTTCCCTGATAATTTCTTAAAATATGATGCTTAGACTATTCCAATAACTTAAATTATATGTGTTCAACCTATATTCCAAGTTAGTTGTTTTTCTGATGACATTTTTACATTCTCTTCTATTTTTAAAAAATTGTCTTTATCATTTCTTGACATCTCATGGAATCATTAGTTTCCACTTTTATTTTCCATTTCACAAAACATACTCTTTAAAAAATTATTGTCTTTAGTGTTGTTGTTTTTTTGCCTCCATTTCCATTTTGTTCATTCTTTTCTTTAGGGGGCTTTCTCCAATGTATGTTGGGCCTCCATTTCCTTTTGTCCTATTTTGTATTTTAATGCATCAATTTCTTCAGTGAATTTCCCTCAAGCTGATGAGTTTTTCTATCAATTATCTTATTACCTGTCTTTTAAAACTTCTTTTCAAGTTCTTCCAGGGGTCATTTTGGGGCCTGGTATCCTTTCACACTTTCCTTTGAGGTTTTATAGTTCTTTTTTGCCATTGCTGTCCTCTTGTGAGTTCATATTTCCTGTCACTATAGTGACTTTCTAAGGTCAAGTTTTTTTTTGTCTTTGTTTTGTATTTTGTTCATTTTTCTAGTTTATTTTCCCCCCATTACCTTATATGTCTATTCATATTCTTCTTAGTTCCTATGATGGAAGCTCTAAGTTTGCAGAGGACTCTTTTATGGTTTTGTGGGTAAGCCTGGCTGCCTTTGTTTCTCATGGTGTGTCTGCTGATAGGATAGGCCTACTATCTTGCTTGGTGGAGGCTTGTAGCTATTTTGTACAGTTGGATTCAAAACCCTGTGGCACTAGATCTCCAGTTGCTCTGTGGGCAGGGTTCATTCCCACTCTACAGTTTCTCTGTCCTTACCAAGTTGCTTGGGCAAGGCAGGTTCCCTCCTCTGGCTTCTGCTTTCTCAGGTACTCTACTACCAGGTGGGATTTTGTTTGTTCTTGCAGTTCACTGGACCCTCACTATGCTGCCTTGCTGTCTTAGGCACTCTGCTGACACATTAGAGTGTAAGAGGGAAATTAGGATTTTTATAGATATATATTTAAAACTTGGCTGCCAGGAATCAACAGTTCAGATTGATTCCGTAATTAAATCAGACCCAAGTCAGCATCGGGTTAAGGCAAGTTTATTTACAACTAGGAAGGTGAAGGTATAGGATTAAAGAGAAAGGGAGAGGCTAGTCCAGGCCTGGTTAGGCCTGGACGAGAGAGAAGGTTAAAAGGCTAAATAAATGAAGCTGCAAGCCACAAGGCCCAGCAACCCTGCTTAAGGCAGAGTTTGGAAGAGGCCTAGGTAGGTCAAGGAAGTCAGCCTAACTTACCCATGTGACAATACAGAGTAAAAGCGTTCTGTGGTCTCAGGAGAGGTCCTTCAGCACCAAGTTCAGAGTGGGAACTGCCTCGACAGGAAGTAACCCACTTACTTAAAGAGATAGTGTCTTTCATCACTTCCTGTGGGTCCACCTTTAATTCAAATGGACAAATGGCAGTTTCTACATTGATTGGGACTGCCCAAAGGGCAGTCCCTTGTTCTTGATTTGTTACTTATTGTCACGTGTGGGTAACTCATCTCCCCTCCCCACTAAGGAAGGTGAGGGTGACTTAATTTCTATGCCTAGGATGAGTAGGGTTTTGACAATGAATGGGTAGAGTTAATTCCATTTACACAAGAGTTAGTAGGTATCCTGCCCTCTATGACTTCATTTTATGTCATGTGGCTTAGACTGAGATGGTCTTCTACCCTGATATTTCTACCTTCTATTGCTGTGCCTAATGGCTTGGGCTAGGCTCATTCTTGTTCTTAAAATTTTTGCCTTTGGAAGAGTAACAGTGTGTTTTGGGGATCTGAGTTTTTCCAGTTCTCACAGATTCTATGCTACCTGAGCTATTCTCTTTATTTAGTCCAGTGAAACATGTTCCTCTTGCTTTCTTTTGTTTTGAGGTGATTTATTTTCATTGTGTATGTGTGTGTGTGTGTGTGTGTGTGTGTAGCCATCAGGGAGCAAAACATCCCTCACTCTGCCATATTAGCTTCCAGCATGCCCCACTTGTCAAATTAAGAATTTTAAAATTATTTTTCTTCAGAGAGATTTGATACTTCCTTTTCTACTTGGCCAATTATGATTTTTAAGTAATTCTTTTCTGCAGTAAACTTTTACATTTCCTTTTCCATTAGAATAACTGTTTTTAAGGAATTATCTTCAGCATTTTGTTGTGTTTCTTTTACCAAGCTGTCAATTCTCTTTTCATAATTTCATTATATCATTCTCATTCTTTTCCTCTTTCTTCCCCAATTCTTTCCTCTTCCACTCTTATCTCCTTCTTTAAGTCTTCCAAGAATTATTATTAAATTTAGTTCCAATTAGATCTTTTTCCTTTAAGGCTTTTTATAATGTTTTCACATTATTGTCTGCTAATTTTGTTCTTGACCTTTCCTATCACCAAAGTAGCATTATATGGTCAGGATATTTTTGTTTGTTCTTTTTTCTAGCCTATTCCTTGACTTTGAACTTCATTTTAAGGTTGGATTCTGCTCTTCTAAGGGTGGGGAGGCACTGTACAAAGCTCCTGTGGTCAAAGCTAGTTCCGGAGGACTACAAGTTTTTGGTTGTTCAAAGATGGTTCAAATCTGGAAGAAATTTGATGACTGCTTTCTTGGTTCACACACTGATCTTTACCCAGGAATATTTCTTGTTCCTGTGCAACTCCAACCACTACTATTCTCTTTGATAAGAAACTGTGACTAGGGGGAGTTAGAGCCAGAAGGGCAAAGCAGAAGTAGGGAAAGCTTGAACCACAATGAGAAACCTCTCAAACCAACTTTAAAGTAACACCTCTAAATGAATATTGGAGTGAAAGAACAAACAAGGAGACAAGTAAATCAACTTTTCTGCAGGGAACAATTTGAAAGGTAAGTAGAGCAAGTCTGGTTCACTTTGGTGAGGTGGTTGCACAGCCTGCAGAAGGTTACACCAACCAGTACTGGCTCAAGCCAACAGCAGGCCTCCCCACCCCACATATACTGTTACAGATTCTGACCCTAAGCCTAATCCAATGTTCAGACCCTGAAACCCTTCTTATGTTAACTGCAGTACAATCCCTTGTACACCCAAGAGTACAGTAAAGGTCTTAAATTCCAGTGTGGGGCAATCCGCATGAATGTCTGATCTGAGAAGACTCAGAACAAGGTCAGAAGCTCCAGCCCACACTTGTGGTGAGGACTAGAGCTCAGTGAGAAACAGTCTGTGCAGAACACCTGCTCTGTGTAAACACAAACTGAGGCCCAGAGCCCTAGCACAAGCCAGTACCCAGTGTGTTGTCCTGTGGAATCCTATGCTGGAGCTAGCCCTCACCAAAGTTCAGGGCAAAGTTATGGGACCCATGGCAAGGCAGTCAAAAGAGTAGCTGATCTGGTCAAGCACTAAGTGATACTGAAAGCTCCTGCCCAAGCTGGAGGTTGATTTTGAGCATTAGGACAAAGTAGTTCAAAGTGCTCTGAACTCTATAAGCTATCAGTAGTCTTGAGGGGCAGTGACTGAATCAGAAATAAGAGTTGACTTTTAGAGGTGCCAGCCCACAGATCATCATAATATCTTAGAAGAACTAAAACTTCCAGAAACTATGAAATAGGGTTAAGGGTTGTATCAGAGAAGAACTGAAGCTTAAGAGAGTGCTCTTTTTACTGAGAAAAACAAAGTCCACCTTTAAGATAAAAGTAAAAATGAAGAAAAAGCCTGGGGAAAATGAGCAAACATTTAAAAATACAACCTAACCATAGAAAATTTTATGGAGAAAGAAAATAGCAAGACACAGACTCAGAAGGGGACAGTGAAAACAAAGCAAATACACACAATATTTCAAAGAAAAGTATGAATTGGTCTCAGGTTATGGAAGATCTCAAAAATATTTTCAAAAAACAATTAAAAGTGGTAGAGGAAAAAGGGTGAAGAGAAATGGAAACTATGCAAGAAGAAAATAATAACAGAATTGGCCAAATGAAAAAGGAGGTTCAAAAAATCACAGGAGAAAACCACTCATTAAAAATTAGAAGGGCAATTGGGCAACTGCAAACTAATGCCTTAATTGAATATCAAAGAATAAGCCAAAATTAAAAGAATGAAAAAAGGGAAAAAACCCAATATTTCATAAAAAACCTTGCCTGAAAATAGATCCAAGAAAGAAAATCTTTAAGAATAGACTACCTGAAAGCCATGATAAAAAAGTGTAAAGTGAGACATCATAATACAATAAATTATCCCCCCAAAAAAAACAACAAAAAAACCTGTCCTAATATTCTTGAACAAAAGAGAGTAAAATAGAAATTAAAAGATTCCATGAATCACCTCTGAAAAGAAATCTCCACATAACAACTCCCAGAAATATAATAGCTAAATTCAACAGCCCCCAAGCCAAGGAGAAAATATTGCAGGCAGTCAGAAAGAAATAATCTAAATACCACAAATTACAGTCAAGTTATGGAGCACTTATCAGCTTCAAAGTTAAAGGATCAGAATATTCTGAATATGATTTTCCAGAAGGGGAAAGATTTAGTTTTACCAACCAGAATCACTTTCCCAGCAAAACAGAGTATATCCTTTTTTGGGGATCATTTCATTAAAAAAATTCCAAGCATTTCTGAGGAAAAGACTATATCCAAATAGATATTTTGATGTCCAAACACTAGACCCAAGAGAAACATAAAAAGGTGAAAAAGAAAGCTAAATTTGAAGAGACTCAATAAAGCCAAACTGTATGTATTCCTATGTGGAAAGATGATATTTATAAGCCTTAAAGAAAATTATCACCATTAGAGCAGTTAGGAATATAAATAGACAGAGGTTTTAGGAGTAAGCTGATTAGGATGATATGCAAAAAATAATAAAGGTGTAGAAAAGAGGAATGTTTTGAAATAAAAGTGAAGGGAGAGTTGGAGTGGGATAAGTTATTTCACCTAAAGAGATGTGAAAAAATATTATAGTGGAGAGGAGGATGAGGGTGGTGACAGGCAAGGCTTCATTGTAACTGTCTCAGAGAGAGAATGATAACCATACTCATTCAGGCATAAAAATCTTATGCTGTCCTTTGGAGAAATATGAGGGGAATAAAGCAAGGAAAGGGGCATGGCATAATAGAGAAGTAGGAGGAGTGATTAAAAGCAAAACAACTGGGAGGATGAACAGAGTGAAAGATCAAAAGGAAAAAATAAGATCGAGGAGAATATACAATTGGTAATCATAACTATGAATGTGAATGGGATGAATTCACCCATAAAAAGAAAGTGGATAGCAGATTGGAATAAAAGCCAGATATCTACTATATTGTTTATAAGCAACATGTTTGAGGCAGGGAGACACACACAAAGAAAAGGTAAGGGGCTTTTGCATAATTTTTTGTGCATCATCTGAAATGAAAAAAAGCAGAAGTAGCACTCATGATATCAGAAAAAGCTAAAGCAAAAATAAATCTGATTAAAAGAGATACAGAAGGAAATTACATCTTCCTAAAATGTACTGAAGACAACTAAGTAATATAAATATTAAAATATATACACCAAATCGTCATCTCCAGATTTTTAAAAGAGAAATTAAGTGAGCCAGAGGAGGAAATAAATAGGAAAACTATATTAGTGGGGGACCTCAATTTCCCCCTTTCAGATTGAGATAAATAAAAACAAAATATAAACAAGAAAAATGGAAAAGAAGTGAATGCCATTTTAGAAAAAGTTAGACCTAATACATCTCTGACAAATACTGAATGGGAATAGAAAGGAATATGCTTTCTTTTCTTTAGTAATGGCTCCTACACAAAAATTGACCATTTATAGGATATAAACTTTTCACACCAGATGCAGAAAAGCAGAAATAATAAATGTGTCCTTTTCAGATCATAATGCAATAAAAATTAAAATCAATAAGTGTCCATGGAAAGACAATTTAAAAATTAATTTGAAACTAACTGATCTAATGCTAAAAAAGGGGGTGAATCAAAAAACAAATAATAGAAACAATCAATAATGTCATTAATGAGACTGACAATGAAGAGACAACATATCAAAATTTATGTGTTGAAGCCAAAGCAGTACTTAGGGGAAAATTTATATCTCTAAACATTTACATTATTAAAATAGATAAAAATCAGATTAATGAATTGGGCATACAATTCAAAGGTCTAGAAAAGAATGTATTAAAAATTCCAATTAAAAACTAAATTAGAAATCCTAAGATTTAAAGGAGATATTAATAAAATTGAAAGTAAGAGAACCAATGATCTAATAAATAAGACTAATAAGCAGGAGTTGGTTTTATGAAAGGAAAACAAACAAAATAGAGCATTGTTAATTTGATTTTTAAAAAGGAAATAAGAAAATAAAATACTTATTATCAAAAATAAAAAGGAAAACACCACCAATGAAGATGAAATTAAAATAATCATTAAGAGCTATTTTGCCCAAGTATATGCTCCTAGACACTTGAAAATCTAAGTGAAATATATTAATATTGACAAAAATTGTCCAGGTTAAAAAAGAGGACAGAAAATACTTAAATAATCCCACTGAAGGATAAAATATCAATCCACATAAATCATCAGCAATCCTATATAATACCAATAAGTGCAATAGCAAGAGATAGAAAGAAAATTCCAATTAAAATAACTCTAGAAAATATAAAATACCTGATAATCTACTTGTCTAGATAAATACAGGAATTATATTTACACAGTTACAAACACTTTTTCACTCATTGAAAGTCAGATCTAAACAATTAGAAAAAATTAATTGCTCATGAGTAGACAGAGCTAATATAACAAAAATGGCAATTATACATAAATTGATTTACTAATTTTTTTCATACCAATCAAGCTACCAAATACATACTTTATAGAACTAGAAAAATAATAACAAAATTATCTGGAAGAACAAAAGGTCAAGAATATTAAGGGAACTAATGGGAAAAAAATATTAAGAGAGATGGCCTAGCAGTACAAGATCGCAAACTTTTCTATACAACAGTAATCATCAAAATAGTCTGGTACTGGCTAAGAAATAGAATGGTAGATTAATGGAACAGATTAGATATACAACATACAGGGTTAAATGACCTCAGAAACCTATTTGTTTGATGAACCCAAAGATCTCAACTTTTGAGATAAGAAATCACTATTTAACAAAAATAAAAATTGAAAAAGAGTATGATATAAACTAGGTATAGACCAATATTTCACATTCTATATCTAGATAAGATCAAAATGGATATATAATTTAGATATAATGAGTGCTACCATAAATAGATTATGGGAATATAGAATAGTTTACCTAGTAGATCTTTGGAGAAGGGAAAAAAAATTATCACCAAACAAGAGGTAGATAACATTATAAGATGTAAAATGAATGATTTTGATTAAATTAAAAGAGCTTTTGCATAAACAAAATGAATGTAACCAAAATTAGAAGGGAAATTATAGAGGTAATGTTGATAAGGTTTTGATAAATTAAGGAATTTTGGAAAGTTGTCTCAGAGGCTGAAGAGTGGCTGAGGCAGAAAGAATTCTGTGCGAGCTTGTAATTGAAAGGGGGGAAGGGCAGGAAGAGTTCTGAGGCAGTTAATCCCTGACCACTGTGGGGATTAGAGAGCTCTGTTCTCTCTTTGACCATAGCTCTGCTTGTGAAGTGAAAGGAATATCTTGGAGGTCACTTTTTTCACTGTGGGAAACATCAAGAAGAAGACTGGTTATACCTGCTGTTGTGACAACTTTTTTTTGGAGGAAGAAAGACCAGAAGACCTACTTTCCTGGGCTCCAAGTCCTATCTCAGAGCCACACTCTGCTCAGGGAGACTCTGACATTTTGGCTCCCTGTCTTTGTATATGTGGAGACAACCTTAATATAGATAATTTTACTTATATATAAGGATTTAGTTAGCCTAGTTATATAGGGTTTGGGGGTTTAGTTATTGATAAGGAGTTTGGAAGAGTAGCTTGGATGAATTCCCAAAACCAAGAAGAATTTCACCTCGTGGTGAAAAGAAAGTAGATGGAAAATTTACTTCCCTTAGAGTTAAGGCAACCTGTTATATTAATCCTTATATTTTGCTATATAATATAAATAAATGTATTTTTATATATTTTAATAGTCTCCAAGGCAGTTCTGTGCACTGGTCCCAGTGAAGGGAGGTTTCACTGTTGGACTTTCCTTAAAGGAGGAAAACTAAAATACTTTGTAAACATCTAGCAAAGTATATACAGCAGTATCTTCCTTACTAATACATTTATTAGTATCATTATTACAAAATAACAAACTGAGAAAATTGATATAACAAATTTCTCTGATAAAGGCCTAATTTCTCAAATTTATAGAGAACAGAAAAATTTACAAGAATAAAAGTCATTCTCCAATTAATAAATGGTAAAAGGATATGAGCAAGGAATTTTCAGCTGAAGAAATCAAAGCTATCAATAATCATATTAAAAATGTTCTAAGTCACTGTTGATTAGAAAATACAAATTAAAACAATACTGAGGTGCCACCTCATACCTATTAGATTGGCCAAATGACAGTAAAGGAAATTCATACATGTTGCAAAGGATGTGGTAAAATTGGGACCCTAATGCATCATTGGTGGAGTTGTGAACTGATCCAACCATTCTGAAGGCAAATAGGAACTGGCTCAGAGGGTTATAAAATTGTGTATACCCTTTGATTTTGTAATACCACTACTGGGGATGAATCCCAAAGTGATAATAAAAAAGGGTAAAGGACTTACTTGTATAAAAATGTTTGCAGCAACTCTTTATGTGGTGGCAAATAACTGTAAATTGAGGGGATGTCCATCAATTTGGGAAAGGCTGAACAGTTTGTGGTACATATTGGTGATAGAATACTATTGTGCTATAAGAAATGATGAGCAAGATTAATTCAGAAAAAGCTAAAATCTTCATGAACTGTTGCAGAGTGAAATAAACAAAACCAGGAGAACATCGTATAGAGTAACAGCAATATTGCACAATGATCAACTGTGAAAACTTTCTACTCTCATCAATGTAATGATCTGGGAAAATCCTAAAAGACTTAAATGCTATCCACCTTCAGACAAAGAACAGTTGGAGACAGATGGATGCATATCAAAGCATAATGTCTTTCACATCAGTGTATTTACAGTTTCGTCTTTTTGATTTTGGTTTTGTTTGAGTGTGTACTTATAACAAGGACCATTATGGAAGTATTTTTTGCATGATAATAAATTTTTTTTAAAAAGAACCTATGCATAGTGCCTCTCTTGCCTTGTGACTAAACCATAGCACTCCTCTATTCCCTGGAACTGCAACACAGAACCAATCCATGCCAGCTATACCCAGTGTTAAAAAAGTTTTCCCTGTAATCACTTTCTGTCCCACTCTCTGAGCCCCTAACTGTCTCTGGACTGAGAGTGCCCAAATCTGCTATTCCCAACATTGCTTGTGTGAACACAAGAGAGTCCTCCATCCCATACACCATGGACTTTCCCTATTGAGGTCTTTTGTTTCCCAGAACTAAAAAATTTTGTCTGACCTTTTGTTTTCTCTCCCACTCCAAAATTTGATTTAAAGTATCATTTTATTGTTTGGAAAGGAATGTTAGGAGAATTCAGCTAGGTGGCTGCCCCTAATCTACCATCTTTTTCAGATGGCTTTCTGCTAAAACTCTCTAAGTGTCTGTCTCTTTATTTCTACAATATTAAACATAAAAGGTATTGTAAAAACCTTCTACTCAAACTCACCTCATTTTATCCATGAAACAACTTAGGTCCAAAGAGTTTAAATTACTTGCCGAAGAGAACATAAATATTCAGAATTATTCCCAATTCTGCCCCATCCAAAAAAGGAAAGAATCTCCCAATGACATCTATTTGAATTGTGAGTTTTGAAGAAAAATTTTGCAAAAGGTTTTATTTCATTATCTTTCACAATATCCATGATGATCTACTCATTTTTTAACCTAAAGAGCATTCCACTCTAAGATGTACCTGGAACATCATTATCAAGCCTTAGTTTGGAAATCTTTAGTAGTAGGGGACTATTTTGCAACAACCTGTTTTACACTTTAGGCAGCTCTAATTATTAGGAAATTATGTCTTTTAGCCACACCCTTCTTACATCAAGCTGAAATCCCTCTTTCTATGATAACTACAGGGGCAAATAATTGATATATTTGTAAATAGTTGGAGAGACATATTATTCCCCTCATACTGTTTTCTCTTTTCTAAGTTAAACATAATAAGCTACTTCAAATAATCCCCATATTAGCAAATATTAATAGAGTTCCAATATATAACAGAAACCCAGAAGAAGACAGATGATATTCAGCATCTATTTTTTTTCCTGGTGAGTGGGAGTTAACCTTGAGAAGAATGCTGATGTTTTTTAGTACAAATGATTCAGCCTTTTATGAATGTTCACATCATCTCAGTGTTGGCTCAGTCCATTTCAAAATAACTGTCTTTTAATTGATGCTAAGGTCACCTTAAGATTTATTCCTTGAGATTCCTTATGACAAACTCCACTTACTCAAGAAAATTGCAAAAGACAATGGCTAATTTGGCCCAACTATAATTTCATTGGCTGACCCTTAAAAACTCTTTATTGGCTGCTGCTCTTAAAACCCACTGTGGATCTCCTAAATAATACAGACAAGATTGCTCTTTGCTCTTTATAGGTGAGCAAAATTCAGCTTTCCTACACTTTTTATTCTCTTCCTAATACCACGGATGCTTTCATCTCCATCTGAGGGACATTTTGTCTGACATTTTCCAGCAAGACTTTGATCCTTGTGTAGCACATGTACATTCTGCAACTACTATCTGTTTTCCTACTAACAATGACAAGTTAGGTCCCCAGTGGCTCACTGATCTAGGGGTAGAATGTATTATTTTTCTAAGGATATAGCACATGAACTCCTACTAATATTGTTTTATATAAATTAACCAGCCAATCTTAACTAGCTTTTAAAAAAGAGATATTTACTAAGATACATAGAATAAGATTTGATATAACCCCACTCCCCACAATGTATGACACACTCTTTCCAGGTACACATAGAGTCCAGGAGAAAGAAAATTCAATCTTAGAGAAACTATGTGACAAAAGGATCACTTCTAGTTCTTGAGCATCTTTTTTTTTTCTTTCAATTAAGAATTATTTACAAATTCCTCCTTCAGAATGATAGATGTTGTTTTTCCTGTTTATATCTTGTTTGTATTTAGTTCTGCTTGACATTGCTTACAGATACTATTCTTCCAAGTACATTGCTAAGATACAAATAAAATAGTCTAAGTCTTCAAATATCCTAAAATTCACATTGTTCTCTATTTTAGTAGTAGAGAAATAGAAGGGAATGCAAGGAGACAGAGGTTTGGGCTATTCTCTTCCATCTTTCTCACCAAAACTCATAGATTCCTTCTTAAAAGCATTAACTCAAAGGCTTCTACTCTAAATAGGCAGATGCTACAATTTTTATTCTAAATTAACTTCTAGGTTTTACATATGTCAGCACAAGTCATTTTAAAATCCCTCTGCCATTATGAACAGATTTCTACTTGTATCTAATTACAATTCTTTTAATTGAATGATTGAATCAAGTTGATACCGAAGACTTTTTCATATCTAGCACATATCTTATTGATTTCCCAGAGATCTACTCTCACCTAATAATATTAGGACTAAATGGGGTGAGACTATTACTTGAAACACTCAATTGATCCCCACCTTTATAGTCAAGTCTTATGACTGACATATTCTAGGATGTGGAATCATATAATTTAAAGACAAAAAAGAGCTTGTATATAGCTGGGCCAGTCATCTCAAATTTCAGACAAGGAAACTATAACTAAAAAGTTATATAGTTAATAAAAAGCAAAGCTATATCTCAAACCTATTGTACTATCTGATTCCAGAGTCAAGATCTCCACCACACTGCCCTCCTTGTCAAGATGATCATGAAATTGGCTTAGATCCAGTATCAGTATCAGTTCGCTGTCTACCTCTCAAAATACTCAGATAATTTTATTATTCTGTATTTCATGCACTTTTTTGTATAGCAAATGTGGGGAAATGATCAAGTTTTGGCTTACAGTAATGTGACTCACGATTCTCAAAGAACTTTTAAAAATATACCTAAAAATATACAAAAGAAAGGAGTCATTTTTACTGATACTCCAACCACTGGGCTGGAATAAATTTACTGTCTCTCTTTTGTATTGTCTTATAAAGCCTATGTTAGTTTTTAAAAGTTGATTTCACTGTCACTCCCCAGCATGTCTCCTTATTGATGTGAAGCAGAGAAAATTGCTAATTGTAATGTCAGCAGAAATAAAGCTACCAGGAGAAAAAGGACATGTGCC
This sequence comes from Gracilinanus agilis, assembly GCF_016433145.1. Classification (NCBI taxonomy): domain Eukaryota; kingdom Metazoa; phylum Chordata; class Mammalia; order Didelphimorphia; family Didelphidae; genus Gracilinanus; species Gracilinanus agilis. The sequence continues at coordinate 142,395,945 of NC_058135.1, read as the reverse complement.
TGAAGTTGACTGTTTCTCCTTAGAGGAGCTTGGGAGGGTAGAGGGAAGATAAAAAAGCCTCTACTCCATGGGCTTAATCTCCTAGTGACCTCATCTTCACTTGTCAGCTCATGAATCTGAGAGTTAGCACCAGAATCACAAATAATTTCTAAGTTTTAATAATATAACAAGTAGAGAGCTGAGTGACTAATCTCAAGGTGAAAATCTTTTATGGCTATGTGTAGGTCTTAATATAATATTTGTCTATTTAGTCTTCATTAACACAAATGGAAAAGGCTTTTATTTATTTTAGTTTGAGGACAAAGAAATATATTAAAAATGGAAATATGAATAATTCTGTGGCTCTACCTTGAAAGAAGTGTGATTTATTTAAGTGTGAGGTGTCCTAATTCAGAATGAAAAAGAATGTGATTCTCTCTGGACAGTAAACAACATTGACATATAATCATTTCCACTTCATCTCTTCTCTATGTATATATTTTTTTCAGAGTAAGGAGGAATATGGACACATAATTTCACAAGTCTTGGAGAATTCTCAGTGCGAAAACTTTCTCTGTCAATACAGATAAGCAGTTCCTCTCTGAGATATACTCTTAGAAATTTTCCTGGAATAGTCAAAGGTTCAGTGATTTCTCCAAAGATACAGTTATAATATGTCATTGGAAACATCTGAACCCTGTTCTTTCCAGATAGCTAACTGGCATCATGCAGTTAGAATTGCATCTGGATTCAGAAAGAACTCATTTCAAATCTGGCCTCAAACTAGTTGTGTGACCTTGGGCAAGTCCTTTAACTGTGTTGCCTTAGATTCCTTATCTACAAAATGAACTGGAGAAGGAAATGGTAAACCACTGCAGTAGTTTAGCTAAGGAAACCCCAAATGGAGTCACAAAGGGTCAGACATGACAGAATAACAAAAAACAAGCTCTCAACTCCAGGTTGACTCTTCTGTTCAATATGCCACATTGTCTCTGTGATTATATATACATATTTATGGATATATCTTTTCATGGATATTGTTTCAATTTTTTATCATAGTTCATAACTGTACTTTTTCATCTTTTAACATGCAACATCTAGTAAGTCTATACACACTTTTCTTATGGTGTTTTCCATAAATAAAAAGGTACATATGTCGTATATCTGTTCCATTATCTCCATTCACATGGATCACCATTCTAACTTAAGCCATTATCATTGTTTCCCAGAATTATTAGAATAACATTTTGTCTATCATCCATACTGTGGCAAAATTAATATTCCTAAACCATGTCTCTAACCATGTGAATCTCTTATCCAGAAAGTTTCAGTGGTTCTCTTTTCCATCTAGGATAAAATGAAAGAATTATTTTGAATTTTAAAACCTTAAAATTCTTGATACAATCTGTTTTCAATCTAATTCCATATCCTCTAAGTTCCAGCTAAACTAACTTAGGTGCACATATGATCCTTTCAGTCTGGGTCCATGTCTTTGCATTGTCTGAACTACTCTCCCTCCTTATCTGTTTGTAGTCTTGAAATTCATAGTTTTTCTCAAGGTTCACTATAAAGTACCAACTCCAACTTAAGGCTTTTCTTCATTCCACACATTTTAGACTTCCCCCAATTACTCTGTATACATCATTAAAAAAACCAAAACTTATATCTGTACTTATTGCTCCTTTTCCTCCCACCTCAAGAATTTGAGCAGGCTGTTTCATTTTGTTTTTGTATCCCTAGTGCCTCTTAAAGTACCTGTTTGTTTACTAAATGTTAGTGAAATGAATAATACCTGATAGTTATCGCCTACCAGACCATTGGGAAAATTGCATATTAAATATATAAGGGCCATTGGAGGAAATAGGATCATATAAGCAGAAGACAAGAAGTTGCCCACCTCTTTGGAATAAGGTAGGTGGATTTCGTGAAACAAATTCCAATGAGGGGCCAAGACAAAATGAATATGACATAATCATGCTTAAGGAATCTATTAAGGATAATCTATAAGGAATCAAGCTTAAGATATCTATTTTCTGAGTAAACTGTCTATATGTTTTCTAGTTCACATTACCTATTCCAGGTAAATGGCTGATGAAAAGTATCTCCTTTTACTAGATTATATTTTCCAATTCCCTCTCTCTCTCTTTTTTTTTTTAAATTTAGACTTGGGCACACATTCTAATGGATCGATGTTAGATATGTACTATATTATATCATGTTTTAAGCCTTACATTAACTCCAGAACCAGGAGTCTGCACACTCTTTCTTCCTTCTAGCTTTACCAACTCTATACTTATCCAGAATAATTTTGCATTAAACATGGAAAAAAGATTGATTTGTAACAAGTTGTTAATTTGGATGGTTTTATGATGACACTTAAGATTAGGTTATTGCCACCAAAAGCAAAGAAGTATTAATTTAAGGTAATTGGTCTTAAGTATAAATGTGCATTATGCAAGGAAATAGTAGAGATCTAACAAATCCCTGGAGTATTAATGTGTATCACCTATTGATAACCTTCATTATCAAGCTTTCCCTCACTTGTCAGGAATTTTATAATATTCTTTTCTGGAGGAAGATTTCACTTGTAATTCACTTCTAAAGTCACTTATCTAATTATAAAAACATTGACATAAATGCACATATATATATACATATATATATATAGAGAGAGAGAGAGAGAGAGAGAGTAACTCTCTCCTAAATATATTTCCATGTTGCAAAGCCTTTTTCTCTATTCTCCTGAGATGACCCTGAAGAATGTCGAAAATCATCATTCTCCCAAATAAAAAATTAATATAAAATAGTTTTGTAGAAATATAAAAACTAAACCTGGCAAGAAATCTCAAAGATGTAGTGACTTTGTGCACAATGTTCATCTGGTTCTGCTCCTTTCACTCTGCATCAATCCCTGGAGGTCTTTCCATTTGACATAGAAATGCTCTCATCAATTATTCCTTTCAGCACAATAGTGATCCATCACCAAGAGGTACAATAGTTTGTTCAGCCATTCCCCAATTAATGGACAGTCCCTCATTTTCTAATTTTGTCACCACAAAGAGCACGGCTATAAATATTTTTGTACAAGTCTATTTTTTTCTTATTATCTCTTTGGGGTACAAACCCAACAGTAATATGGCTGGGTCAAAAAGTGTAGGCATTCTTTTAGCACCCTTTGGGCATAGTTCCAAATTGCCCTCCAGAATTGTTGGACCAATTCACAACTCTACCAGCAGTTTATTAGTGTCCCAATTTACCACACCCCCTCCAACATTTATCACCTTCCTTTGCTGCCATATTGGCCAATCAGCTACGTATAAGATGGTACCTCAGAGTTGTTTTAGTTTGCATTTCTCTAATCTGGAGGGATTTAGAGCACTTTTTCATGTGCTTATTGATAGTTTTGATTTCATCTTGTGAAAACTAATGGCAACCATTCTAAAGATATATTCTTTAATTATGTAAAATATGTAAACTCTTTGAGAATAGTGGCTCTAATATTGTTTGACTGCCAACGAAATTTTGTTACAGTGTCCCAAGAATTGTAGTTGAGGACCACCTAAAGGACAATGGGAATACAATTGATGGATACAGGCTCTAATACTTTACAATAAAATATTAGCATAGGAGGCTACAACCAAGGAAAGAAATGCTTATCTAAAAAAAATGTTGCTCTGGACACATAATGAGAGACGGGATAACAGATAGCATGTATTCCATAAACATCCATGTGAAGGCAAAATAATGAAGGGAGGGTTCCAGCACATTTGGTGGATCCTCCTAGGTAGATTTATGGAAGGATATTAACAGGTCAGACACAATGGGCATCAACATATTGACTTTTTTATTTTTATCATTAGAAAGAAAATTAATACATTACTCACATAATACAGTCATATGTATGTATATATATGGATATATACACCTATTTATTTGTGGAAGAAGGAAGGAATAAAGAGATGGAGGGATGGAAGGAGGGAGGGAAGGAAAACACATCTTTTATAAGAATTGTTTTCAAATGTAATAGCAGTCTTAAAATGTTAATAAGCTTCTTTGGATTTTGCTGTCTTTTATGAAAACTTTTGGGATTTCTGTATAGTTAAGGGGCAATAAAACAATGCAATATGCTGTATGTTCATAAGCACAAAATCCCCTAAATGTTCTTTACCAAAATCTGTTCCTAAGATTGATGATTTCATGTGCAAACTGAATGAAAGCAATGTCAAAAACAATTCACAAACCATGCTGGTACTGTCATAAATAATTACTGTAATTTATATAATGTCTTAAATCATATAATGAACTGTTTTAATCAGTTCATACTATTTTAAAACAGCCTATAACATTTTTTAAATCCCTATGCTGGTCTTGGTTTTTTTTCCCCAACTAAGGCCAAGACTGAATATGGTGAATTCAAGTAAAAACAAGTACCATAATGATTCTATCCATCTAAATTTCTGATGTCATTTTAAAGAGACCATTCATTGAGACTGTTGCCTTTGCCAATCCATTTTGTAGTATTAGCTTCTTATTTAGTTATTCATTCCTACTTCACATTTCTTGTAAACCTAAAGAAAACTGATATTTACATTACATTGTAATTGAATAGCCTCAGTAGTCCTCACAGTGAACCTATTAGTAAGTTATTGCAAATGTTGTTATCCCCATTTTTCAGATGAAGAAATTGAGACTCAAATAAATTAAATGACATCAATAGTCTCACAACTAGTAAGCATAAGATGAAGGATTAAAATAAAATCTATTTCTTCTCTGACTGCAAATCTAACTTTCTTTCCACTACACCATTCATTGATGATAAAGAGAAGGAGATTGATAAAATGCCTACAGAGAAGGGTTGATTATAACAGAACATCTTGAGGAGGATACTAATTTCCTCTTAAAGAGAGGAAAAACTACTGAAATGTTATTTAGACCTTATGGTGGCACATCTATCATACTTTCTATGCATAATAATGATGATGATTTTAAAATATCTAAGCTCTTTAAAGTTCTAAAATATACATATACTTACCCACATTTGTGTATGTCTATATGATTTCATTTGATCACTTCAATAATCCTATATTGTTACTGTTAATATTCCCATTTTACAGATAAGGAAACAGGCTCATAAAGGTAAAGTTATTTGTAGTTTCTAACTGTTAGGGACATGATTTGAAATCAAATATTCCTAATTTAAAATATCAATTAATTTTGAAGTCTCATAAAAATGTAAAAATTGTTTCTTATTATCTTATTATCTTAGTCAACTAAAGGGAATCATATATTTCCACAAATGAACACTAAAGTAAAAAGCATAAAAGAAGTATAAAGATTCCAAAGTCCTGGACAATTCATAGATATTCACAAAATGAAATAAAAAATATTAAACACCAGAGTTATCTCTTTAAAAAAATAAAAGTTTCAAATAGAAAGATTTTTTTAGCTTCCAGTTTGGAGACACAGTGATAAAAATATAAATCCTAAGTCGTCTCTTTATCTCTTAACTTAGCAGACTATATCTCTTAGACTAAAAATTGAATCATTTCCCCCTTAGTGAAAAAATGAAGTTTTTTGAGGGTTGTAACTCCAAAGGTAGAGAGTAAAATATCTTGATATTTTGGGTAAAGTAGTCAATAATAGAACAAGTATAGCTTTTAATCAGGCTAATCTGGAAATTAAGAATTTAAATAAATAAACATGCAAGTAAAAATGAAGATCAATAAAGTTATGTTTTCTACCTATGATGCTTGATGACTATAAATATCATATTTGAACCTGTCTTTTAATTCTGCAGTTTAAAATTTTAATTTAAAAATTTAAATAGGCATCTGTGTGTGTGTGTGTGTGTGTGTGTTTAATAAGTGATCTCTAGATTTCTGGGCAGCATAAGTTCTTCATATTTCCTGTAGCATGCAGGTTTTTTCATGATGTCAGTTGCTTTAGTATGATACTCTTTGAGTATTATTAGCACAGACATGGTTTGTATAAAATAGAATATTACAATTTTCTTTAAAAGATTAATTCTCAGATTTGTTCAGCTCTCCGTTCTCTTTTATATAATAGCTTATTAGGACTTTGGAGACTGATCTTTTTAGTTTGATGTGGGAGAATTGTTTCTCTGTTTCTTTTCTTAGGAACATTTTTTACTCCATAAATATTATTAACCCACAGTTAATTTTCATGGAGAGAGTATAATGTAATGATCAATGGATGCTTTAAGATGTGATGATCATTTAGAGAATGAAATACTATCTTGTTCAAGATTTCTAATTTTAAATACCTATCAATGAATTAATGGTGGAATCATACTCTCTCTTATATAAACTTATAAACTGGTGAGCTACTCAAATATCATTTGGGCAACACACTCTAACTCTTGGAAATAAACATATATAAACATGTTAATACATGTGTAACAACACATACTTGTGCATATGTGAATGTGCATATATGTAAGCATATATATGCACACATATGTTGTGTGTGTGTATTTTCCCCTCACTTCTCAGTTTTCCTATCTTTTATTATTATTTCCCAATCTTCCTTTTCTTTACACCTTGGAAATAGGTCTCTGAGAATTCATACTGTCATTTGATATCACATGTGCCTTACTGTTCTAAGTTATATTGAATTTAAACACAGGGTCACTGGAACCAAGCAGCTTTGCTGTGTCTAATCTACTAACTGCACATTTTCTCTGAGATTGGAGAGGTCCAGTCCTATGAAGATTTCTGACACAGAAGGTCAATAATTCTTTATTTCATCCATAATTTTATTTTTCATTGTCCAATATTCTCAAAGTTTTTTTTAAATGGGGTATCTGAAACTACCTTTCATTGTAAAACTGATATATATATATATTTATATATCATTCTTTTATCTATTTATTTATGTATATATGTATATATATATATATTCTTTTGTCTTCTTATGTTTTCATCATGACAGTTCCTATTCTTTTCTCACTAATTTCCACTCTTCCAGCAAATGGGGTGTCCTTTTAACTTACTTTCTCCACTACTAGGCTATATAAATATATTTAACCCAAAGTGATTACATATAGAGGATGTTCTGTGCGGTTCAATTTTTTGAAATTAGATGTATTCCTCAAAATATTTTATTTACAATATAGCCATTAAGTATAAGATTTTTTAATTCATAATTGTTTAAAGCAGAAAACTAACAAGAATTTATGTACATATATGTACAAGTTCCTTCTATATCCATGAAATATCAAAAGTACTTTAAGAATATCCCCAAAATTTTGAATCAATCAATTTGGACAGATTTATGAGAAGTTATGGACAAAACCTAAAGAATGAGGAGATATTAATACATTTTAATCTTCATGATAAGAAAGAGCACCCACGTTGATGAGATATTATAAATAATAATGCCACATATCCCAGATTCCCTCACAGTATTGTCATATAGAATAAAAGAGAAATAATAAAGTCATTTTAAAGAGTAATGGTGATGATAATGATGATAATTTTTAATAATTGTGTTTCTATGTATGTATATTTCTTTAAGGTTTACAAAAGCACTTTTACCTACTATTTCATTTGATCCTTACACAAATCTATGACACAGTGCTATTATTATTCCCATTTTATGGATGAAGAAATTGAGGATTAGAGGTTAAATGTCTTGTGCATGGTAATATAGATAGCAAGTGGCTGAGGTAGGATCATTCCATATCTCTCTGACTACACATCTAACAAACTTTAATTTTAAGGGGCTTTCTTCCTTAATGCATATAGCAATTTTTTTATAATTTAGTAGGTGGTCCTTAAGAGTTGCTTTGACTTGAAAAAACATATGATTATTTGGGCAGCCTAGTAATAAAGACAAATCCATTCTGTTGTTTGGCAGATAAACTCCTAGAATATAGTCCTAGGCACAGACATGTTGAAGCAGAGATTTAGAGTTGTAAGAAAGTTCAAATTATAGTGAAAAATAAGATATCATTGGTGATAGAATTCTTAACTTTGAATTAGGAGGGTCTAGATCAGAATCCTAGTTTAGTATTTTTCTTTTTGATTGTCCTTGAGGGCATAGATTCATCTCTCTCAACCTTATCCCATCCTTAAGGTAAAAGGATCAAAACTTTATATCAGGAAAAAAAAAAGTTTTGAGATCATTAAGACCAACCCCTTGCTTTTACGAGTGAGGAAACTGAGGCATGGTGAGATAAATAACTTGCCTGGGGACAAGGAAGGCTATAACTCTCTGAGGTAAGATTTAAACCTACATTTTCATGACTCTAGTCATTTATGGCATAATGACTCTCATCTTCAATAATAACTATAACATTTAGCTAATACTGAAAGCCTGCAAGCTTTATAGGACTATTGAGAAAATTGAATGAGTATCAATTATTTATTATCATTGTTGTAGCTGTTGTTAGCCAACCTTCTCATTTAATAGAAGAGGAACCTCAGCACTAAAGAGGTTATTGTTCTTGCTTGAGGTGACACAGATTGCAGTTTGTTGAATTGATATTTGAACACAGATCCTTTGATTCCAAATTTGGCACTTTTTTATACTGTATCTCACCACAAGTGAGGCTCTAGTCTGGACACCTAGGGTGGGCAAGAAAGTGCTGCATAAGAAAACTTCATCTAGGCTACAAATAGTAGGCAAACAGGAATGTCTAGGTAACACCTCAGAGCATATATACACAATGGTAAAGTATTGTAATACCTTAATATGGCTCTTTAAAATTCAAATTTTGTACATAAGACCACCTCAATTTTCAGGACTTCTGAACTTGCAAGTTACTTGCTTCCTCATTACCCTGGCTTCTGTGAATAACTACCTAAACATCTCTACAATTATAAAAGGTATGAGAAAACCAATTTAGTAATATGCTTGAAGATTTCATTTTCTTCCACTCTTATCACAGGAGCTTTCAGTTTCTTTTTCAGCAGCTAAGTTGGAGTATTCTATCCACCTGTCTGTTTTTTTCCCTTAATCATTCTTTAATTTAAGTCATAGAATTATAAGAATTAGAAATGGAAGGATCTTTGAAGAATATAGAATTCATTCCTTTTTGACAGGAGAAGAAAGTGATACCATAGAAATGAGATAAAATTTTTGATAACTTTAGAATATTTATTAAGTATCATGAGAACAAAATTGTTTTATTACTCATGTATTCAGATGATAGCCTATTTTTTGTTATCAGCCATTCTGTTGTTTCTAAGAAAAAAATAATAGCGGTTAAGATGGCAGCAGAGTAAAAAGCAGCACTTAACCTCTCCTAACTGAAACATAAAGGACTCCTCAAGGGGACATAAAAACAAATCCAGACTAATGGAGGGACCCCACAACAGGGCGCAGCATGGAAGGTACATGGAATCGGGGCATTTCCATGCTATAAAGGGATGAAACAGCTCTTACTAAATCTCGGGCTGAGCATCCATCCTACCACCCCACACACACACATCATCTACAGCTCAAAAGCCAGCTCAAAAGAAATAGAGCAAGTTTGGGGCACCCATTGAGTCACTGGCAGCTCCAGGGCCTGTTCCTGAGAGCAGCAAGACTTAGAACCCCAAAAGGCTAGAGAACGCACACGGACTTTGAGCACAGACACGGAACTCAGGCTCAGGTCGAGGTGGACACAGGAGCCTGCATGAGCAAAGGCTCTGAAACTCTGAGTGGGGAACCAGTGCAGATGGGTATACAACTGTGGAAGCAGCACCCTGACACTTGTAAAGGAAACTCCAGCAGAGGATCAAGCAAGGGGGTCCACCAGGGGGCTTGACCTGGAGAACAACCAGACCTGAGACCTCAGGAGCCTAAAGAGCGCAGTGTGTAAATAGAATAGCCAGATCCCATTTAATAGTCAAGAATCTACTCAACACAGGCGTGCTAATGATGTCACTCCCACCTCCCTTAGTGGGGAGGGGAGACGAGTTACCCACACGTGACAATAAGTAACAAATCAAGAATAAGGGACTGCCCTTTGGGCAGTCCAAATCAATGTAGAAACTGCCATTTGTCCATTTGAATTAGAGGTGGACCACAGGAAGTGATGAAAGACACATTCTCTTTAAGTAAGTTAGTGAACTTCCTGTAGCGTTGGTTGGCGTCTGGAACTGGAAGAAGAAGCATCTCCTGAGACCACAGACAGATTACACTCTGTATTGTCACGTGGGT